>NW_023270418.1:6195875-6254911 GCF_011800145.1 Mirounga leonina
ATCTATCTATCTATCTATCTATCTATCTATCTATCTATCTATCTATCATCTATCTATCTATCATCTGTTTTTGAGAGAGAGAGATTTCATGCGCGTGTGAGCAGGGGAGGGCAGAAGGAGAAGCAGAGGGAGAGAAGCAGACCCCCACTGAGCACAGGGCCCTTCTCAGGGCTAGCTCTCACAACCCTGGGATCATGACCCTGAGATTATGACGTGAGCCAAAATCCAAGAGTTGGACCCAGGCATCCCTGTTGTCTGTCATTTTAAAGACAGTGTCAAGTATAGTGCCTTTGTAAGGGAGAAATGTATTCACTCTCTGAAGAAGGATATTGACTGTTCAGGCTCAGAGGGGAGGAACAAAGGATACAGAGCTTGCATTTTCTGGAAGCTATGTACTTAACAAAATGCTCTTGAGGAAATTTTATTTATAGTAAGTCCCGCAGATGGTCCCATGAGTTGTTGCCCCCTAAGGGTAGGAAGTTAATGGCGATATAAATTTCCCACATATCTTTCTCTACTTAATAAATCTTTATAGAAATACTTTTTATGTTGAGTATCTTTCATATGTAAATTTCATATTATAATAGAAATCTTTGAAAAATTAGGATACACATTTAGAATTTATTTTGACTCATAAAACTCAGCAACTTCTTAACTTTAATATTCTAAATAAAATGGGTAAATGAAAAAAGTCCTACATTGATATACATAAATATATATACCATATACATATTTTGTATACAAATATATAAATATATATATAAATATATTTATATGTGGGTGTGGATGTGTGGGTGTATGTGTGTAGGTTTGTGCACACATTCACATTTGTGTGCATGAATTTTCTAGGTATCGAATTTGCCTTCATTTTTCACTAGGCACAACCTACACAAAGGTTCCAGCTCTTATTTTATATGAACAAATGGGAGAACATAATAAAAACAGATTTTTGTTTTGATATTAAAATATAAGACAGTGTGCAATTATAATCTATTTTGTTGACTTTAAATTTTAACAATTCATAATTATTAATTCCTCCATATTATTTTACAGTCTACAAAAACAAAATGAATTTTATGCATGCATATAGCTCACATATTGAAATACATGAATAAGTAAATTATTTTAAACTCAGAAGGAGATATTTATGGGAAATAAATATATTGAGTGTTTTTGGAGAAAATCTACTAGCATTTATTCAATTATCATCACATCATCAATTGAAGCAAACTTGAAGATCATTTAAACAAATTCACACATATTTCACACAAGGAAAGTGAAGTCCAATGATTTAAATGACTCATTTCTTGGATCTGTTTCTTTAGTGACAGAGAAACAGTCATAACCCTGGCCTTCCAAATTCCACTGCAGTAATTTTTCTCTAAAGCAACATGTTTCTCCAAATAATAGTACCTCCAATTATTTCCCATCATTTTATTTTACTTTATAAGTAGACTCCACACCCAATGTGGAGCCCAATGCAGGGCCTGAATTCACAACTCTGAGATGAAGACCTGAGCTGAGATCAAGCATAGGACGCTCAACCCACTGAGCCACCCAGGCACTCTGCCTTCTATCAGTTTAAATAAGAACATCCTGCTGTTTAATCCCAAACTTTTTTCTTTTTTAAGGAAGGCAACTAAAATTTATATTAAGTAAATGGTATATACATACTGTTTTTGTTCAAATTAATCTTTTTGGGCTAATTGTAAATTTATATGTAGTCATAAGAATAATATAGAGAGATCTCATACACCTCAAAACAATTTTACCCCAATTGTAACATCTTATAAAACTACAGTATAATATCATAGCCAGGATATTAGCATTGATACATTCAAGATTGAGAATCTTTCCATTACCACATGATCTTTCATATTACCTTCACATAGTCACATTCACTACCCTTCCCTACCTCATTCCTGACCCTCCAGCAGTCACTACTATTTTCTCCATTTATATAATTTTGTCATCTCAAAATTGTTATATAAATATAACCATACAATATGTGATTTTTGAGGTTGGATTTTTTCATCTAGCATAATTCCTTGGAGTTTTATCTAGGTTTTTGCACATATTAATAGTCCATTTTTTTTTTTTAAGATTTTATTTATTTATGAGAGAGGGAGACAGACAGAGGCAGGCAGAGGGAGAAGCAGGCTCCTTGCTGAGCAAGGAGCCAGATGTGGGACTCGATCCCAGGACTCTGGAATCATGACCTGAGCCGAAGGCAGAGGCTTAACTGACTGAGCCACCCAGGTGTCCCAACAGTCCATTATTTATTGCTGAGCAGTGGATGCACCACAGTTTGCTTAATCTTTCACCTACTGAAGGACGTATGTGTTGTTTCCAATTTGGGACTATTACAAATAAATACCTTATGAACAGCTGTTATGTTTTTATGTAGACATAAACTTTCATTTTTCATGTGTATTATATAGCTTATATAGTATAGACAGCTTATAGTATATCATATATATAGTGGATACTGCAAGCATATATACTAATATACATACTATATATAAAATACATTGTAACACATGGTGTATACATATAATGTATATTCTATATTGTATAAGTTTTCTACTGCTGCTGTAAAAATTTACCATAATCTTGTGACTTAACACAAATTACTATCTTACACTTCTAGAGATCACATGTCCTAAAATCAAGGTATCAGTAGACTGGTTTCTTCTGGAAGCTCCAGGGAGCATCTGTTTTCTTCCCAATCCATTTTCTAAAGGCTGTCCTCATTTGTCACCTTTCCTCTTTCTTCCATCACCACTTCATCTTCTTTCTTACGTTGACTCCATTGCTTCTCTTATGAAAACTCTAGTGATTACACTGGTCCATCTAGATAACCCAGAATTATTCTGCCATCTCAACACCCTTTACTGAATCACATCTGCAAAGCCCCTTTTACCATGGAAGGTAACAGATACACAGACTCTCGGGATTAGGAGATATACATCTTTGCAAAGACATTATTCTCTGTACTATATATATATCATAATATATTACATGCAATATGTTTATATCAATCTATATAAATATTGCAAATATATAATACATATGCATTCATACACATACTTACTAGATATTTCCTGTCTTTTTCTCTGCTGCATTTCCAGCTCTGGAATAGTACTTCACTCACACTGAACCTAGCTCAATAAAACATTTGATGAATACACAAAGAAGACCCTGTCTCTTCTGCAACTGATGGAAAATATTTTCTAACAAGCTTCCCTCACTTAAAGAAAAATAGAACAGGGGTTTAGTGATGTGTATATTAAAGCTTGTTTAGAGGCAAATGACAATTATGATCACTGGAACATCAAACATTATTAAATCCACTGCAAATGTCTTTCAGTTAACTGTAGAGATTTGAAACTGTCTTAATTGTGGTCAAAGTTTTGTTTTTACGAAAGAGAGGGAAGTAACATGGAGGAATACTGTCCTAGATTTAATTGCAATCATTGAGGAATAATGGTTGAGATGGTAGACCGGCTGAGACTCCTGACACTGGCCTTTGATCCACTGAGTGAGGTTTATTACTCAAGGAAAGACAGCATAGTTGGATCAGACATATATCTTGGGTCCTGTTTCTAAAAGACAATATAAATCACAAAGAATGGGAAAGGATAAAAGGGATGTTCCAATATTACTATTAAGAGCTAACTCTCTCTTGTGAGGTGATGCATGTGTTAATTAACTCAATGGTGGTAACCCTTTCACAATGTATATGTATATAGAGTCAGTATGTGCCATACTTTAACATTCTATAATTTTGTCATTTATAGTTCAATAAAGCTGAAAAATAAATAGCTAACACCTTGAGTCAGTTGAGTATCACCTGAAGAAAGGAATTAGGGATTGAACAAACTGCCAGTGGACACACAACTCATTCATAATAAAACCAGGGTGTGAACTTAGGTATAGTGTTAACCCCAAAATATATATTCTTTTCCTACTAATATGAACTCATAAACATTTTTTCTGCCATTAGAATCTTTTTATACACATGGTCTACAAATAATTTCATCATGTCCTGTATTTTCCTTGCAATGAAAAAGGTTCGAAAACATTGATCTCTGTTATACCTCCCTATACCTCACCTACAGTTCTCATCATCTTCCTAACTATTCATCCCTTACTGTGCCTTCAAGTAACCTTAAAACACATGTTGTCTCTTCCTAATAGACTGTCTTAAATGTTTGATGCAAACAGTAAAAGGAAGAAACTAGAAGTTAGTTAGAAGGAGATTTGTTTTGACTTTTTTTTTTTAAGAAAGCCAGTTATATGATAGCAAACAGTTAGTGTCCAAATAAACAAGGACAAGTCTGTAACACAAATCCTGTTTAAAAGGACTAGCAAGATCTAGGGTCATGTATAGTATGAGAACAATTTCATTAAGAAAGTAGTGGTGGTTTATGTTTATAGAAGAGCAGAGTAATCTCAAGAAAGCAGGATCACAATTTCAACCAAGTTTATTGCTCTGAAGTCATTCACTTGATTATTCACTTCACTGACAAAACTTTTAAAAAATTCTCAGAAAAACTTTATAAGGTAGATATTGTTCCAACTTTATAGAGAAAGAACATAAACAGATTATTTGCTGGATCCTCATTTGGATTTTTAGCTCAGAAAGCATCTGCTTATGAATGTCTTACATCATCACTTTATCCACCACTGCCAACACTTCCTTTAATCTTCATCATGTAACTGCTTATTTTTGTTACAATTATCTGCAAAGAGAGAGAGTTTCACTTCTTCCTTACCAATTTGGATGCCTTTTATTTCTCATGTTGTCTAATTGCTGTGGCTAGGACAACTTTCAGTACTATGGTGAATAAAAGTGGTGAGAGTGGACATCCTTGTCTTGTTCCTGACCTTAGAGGAAAAGGTTTTAGTTTTTCACCACTGGGTATGATACTGGCTGTGGGATGTTCATAGAAGGCCTTTATTATGTTGAGATATGTTCCCTCTAGACCCACTTTGCAGATGATTTTTATCATGAATGGATGTTGTATTTTGTCAAAGGATGTGATGGCTTCACAGGTGAATTCTACCGAACATTTACAGAAAAAAAATTTTTTCTCAAACTGTTCCAAAAAATAAAAGAGGACGAAAACTTCTATATTCATTCTGTGATGCCAGTATCACCCTAGTACCAAAATCAAGTAAAGACACCACAAAAAAACAAAACAAAAACACAAAAAACCCTGAGAACTACAGGCCAATATCGCTGATGAATACGGATGCAAAAATCTTCAACAAAATATTAGCAAGCCGAATCCAACAATACATTAAAAAATCATATGCCACGATTAAGTGGGATTTATTCCTGGGATGCAAGGGAGGTTCAATATTGCCAAATAATCAACATGATATGTCACATTAAAAGAAAAAGGATAAAAACCATATGATCATTTCAATAGGTGCATAATCATTTAATTTTTAATTTAATTTTGCTTTATATTTCTTTAATGGAAAATGTTAGTTACATTTAGGGAAAAAAATATATTTTTTTAAAGTTGACTGATTTTGAGGAATTGAAAGTTTAGCAACTAATTTTTTTTCTGTACTTACAGTAACTTAGATTGAATGAATCAGACACGCTGAAGAAAACTGGAAAATGAGAGATTGGTGATTTTTCAAGTCAAAGGCATATGGTACAGATCTTTGTCTGCAACAAAGACTAGATGTGGCAATTTTCTCTAATTGCAAAGTGAAATGCAGTAAAAACCACTGTTCTAGCAATAAAATTACCAAGTACATCACAGTTCCTTGATCTGGTTATTTATTTCATTCCCAAAATGCTGCTCATCATACATTGCACAGTATCTTAACGTAATATGAACACAGTTCCAGGTCATTTGTACAAATGTGGAAAATAAAATTCATTATTTTCCTTTTTGCTACTAGTATATTATACTCTCTCTTGGAACTGATGCTTTAAAAAATGGTAGACATGGGCCAGGTTGTAAGTGCATAAAAATATTTTGACTCTAAGCTAGGTAATTTCCCAAGTACTCGGAGTGATTTCAGTTGAGTTCTCTTAAACAGCACTGATTCAATTCTCAACAGACTGGCATCATAGGAATACCAGTCAATAGGAAATTTTTCCAAAAAACCTTCCAGATGATGATAAGATGATCTGTCTTGCATGTGGGTAGTTCAAGTTCTTTGTGTCTAATAAGGAGACACCATAAGTGGTTTTTTTTTGTTAAGAGCCAATGGAAGAATTTTTTTTTTTACCTTTATAAAAACAGGTAATTCTGTTTATTTTCTAAACAGGGAAATATCAGGCCCATTTTGTTTCTACACTATATCCAACATGTGAGTTTTTAGTACTAGGTATAGTTCTAGGGTCCCAACATACCATTTATCCCTTTAGGTTTAATAACCAGTATCCTAGAGGGAAGAAAGTGGCACATACATACAATCATTACAGGACTTGAAACTATTTGTTTTAAGAGGGTAATTTTTTAATCACTTTTAGGAAGTCATGAATAAGCCCTAAAAAAAAAAAAAAAGTCTTTCAAAAAGTGTCAGGAATTAGAAGAGAACATATTAAAAACTGAGGAAAAATTGATTTTTTTATTCATTTGCTTCATTTCTCAAATATTTACTGAGTGCTGGCTAGATATCATGCTGTGTTATATAATAACATCTATCAAGTCTTTTTGTGAACTACTTCTTCTTCCCTTCAGGCTTCAACTGGAACATCTTTTCCACAGAGAAAGCTTCCAAGAGTGGACCTTGTATTATTTGATCCCCTTGTTATATACCTCTGTATCTACATGATGTTCATCTTTCCCAATTCTCTGTAAGTTTCTAGAGATTAGGAATCATTTCTGCACTGTTTATCAACCTACCTCCATCTACCATCTATTATTGATATGCACATAGCAGTTACTGAGTAGTTTGATATATGCATCTTGCACAAATTTAAATAATGAAAAATATAATAATTACACATAAAATGGAAATTTGTTAAAATATATTCTCTATTAGAGAAGCCCGTGACTTGGATAAAGCCTGGTACCTGTAAAAGTCATGAAAATTTTCATGGGAAGGAGACAATAAGGTAAAATGTACTCTGTAAGGAAGATAACCAGGGCCAAGCAGATACACATACAGGCAGGTGAAAAGAAAAGAAAAGAAAACAAAACAAAACATATAAGCAGTACAGCATGTTCGGGGAACTACAAACTATAGCACAGACTGTGAGGTATATAGAGTGCCAGGAAATGAAGCCAGGAAAGCAAAGTTGTCTAATGGTCAGGCAGCAGTGCCGACTACAGCTGCTGGATCAACCTTGAAGTTGATCACAGGTTCATGTACTACATCGGTATGGAAACAATGAGTCAAATGGATTTCCGTACTTTAATATCCACAATGCAGCAGGCAGCATGAGAGCCATGCTTCTATCAGTTTCCCTTGTCACCAAGGCCCATGGGGAAGACATGAAGCAGGTCCTGGTGAATAATGTACACCCAGTGGGATCTACAGCACAGCTGAGGAAACCAAGCTTAGAAAACTCAATTTTATAAAGAGAAATCTGATCAACCTTTGCCTGGCAGGGAGGCAGTATCTTTATTATGCTGGTAAGGAAACATGTCTACTTTTTGACCAGGGTTTGCTATGCAAACCTCCTTGTGAATAAACTCTGTCACAAAACATGTACAAATGTCTTGGAGAACTGCCTCCCAAAAGTGGTGGCAACCTGTTTTTGAAAAGGCTTCCTTAATAATGCAGCCATTTTCATTTATATTTTTCTGTTGATGGGGAGATAATAAGGACATGCATATGAATGAATAATGAAATCAGAGTTCTGTATGAGAATAAAAATTAAAAAGCTAGTGTCAAGGATGATGAGTGAGAAGTTGCTTCATGCCTCAAATATCCAAATGCTATATGCCTAGGATATACAAACAACCTAGTTACCAGACATATCTTTTGAGATATATATACAGAAACTCTGAGCAGAATGTAAATTTATAGTTATGGCTAGAGTTCAAAACTTCTCTGCGTTTCTTTAGAATTTTGCCTGCATCAATTCACAACTTTGAATTACTCTTCACATTTTATAGCACATAAAACCTTTATGGCATATAATGTGACTCTTTTGTTAATCTAATTCATAATACCTTCCCAAAAGCCAGACTTTCTTTTTCCAACTTTCAGCACAGAGATTTTTTTCTCTCCTTGCAATGACTTATTTCAGAATGGTAACTTTGTAAGAAACAACAATTGTCTGTCTGTTACAAAGTTAAATTTCCCAGTTGCTTTATACTTAGATCTTTCTGTAGTAAAAATGTTCCCACGATTTTCTCTTTGAAACATTAATAAAGCTGAGGGATGATGTTAGGTATAAAAAATGAGAGCTGTAATCTCTGCTTTCTTGATAGGTACTACATTAAAATTAGTCGTAAGTTTAATTCATGGAGCTGGTGGATATTTGAAGAAGACTGAGAATGAAGAATGATCTAGTTATGAAGAATGGATCTAGTTTGCTCATTTGATGTTTACTGGGTGTTTTATATAGCCTAGGCCTTCTCTTACGTTTTTCTAGAATCATAAGAAAGCAATAACTCTTGGTGTATACCTTTAAGGAACTTTTAGCCTAGTTAGAAAAACAAATGGAAGAAACCCTATAATAAAGCATGGAAACTATTATAATAAGTTAAATCACGCAGTGGCATGAGGTTTACAAAGCTGTATCAGGGAAGCAGAATGAGAGCTTGGTCTTGAGGCATACATAGAGATTATAAAATAGAGTCTGGAAAGAATGACAGAAAGAATGGCACGTCACATTAAAGAAAATATATGAAAATATGTGTCACATTAAAAAAAACTAGAATGTGTGTGAGGGAGTCATAGAAAAAGGACAGGGTATTTTTGGGGCAGGTCACAAAGGGTCTGGATGCCTTACTGCAAAAGAGCTTAGATTTTATTTTTTATAGATGACATAAACCAACAAGAAACTTTTCACTCCTGTTCTAAAGAGGGTAATTCAAAATTCATGCGGAAGCATACTGGGAGGAGACAACACTTGGTGCAAAGTAGGACTACAGTTGAAATTAGGGCATTCAAAATGTGAGAATGGTGAAAAAAAAAAAGAGAGAAGGGATTGAGATGTATTTCTAAAATTGATAATAATTGGTAATTGGGTGGTTGGGGTATGGGTATGGAAAACAGAAATAAATACCATGAGATTCAGAGCTTAAACTAGAAATATATTAGTATTTTTTAAAGACTGAGTATTAATTGGATAAGATAAAATAATATGAAAAAGGTGATTAAGAGGTCATCCAAGTTGTCATCCACCCATCATGTATTCTATGAAGTAGAGAACTTTATATTAAACATATATGTGTATTAGTAAATTAATGGACTATATGAACCTAAAAAACAGATATGGACACTCTAATTTATGTTTCTCTTTGCACTTAATCAATTTGGAAATCAACAAACTGGAGCATAAAAGGACTTGGCAGTTTTTCTAATAGTGTTGTGGGGCTAATTATCAGTGAAATCAATGTCCTGAATACCAGAAATATCCTATCTTGAAACTTTGCAAAAATAAAACAACAAATAAATCATGTGTTTATTTTCTTCCCTTGTGGAGTAGGGAATAATTGTTTGGTCAATATAATTGATATGTCATATTAATAATTAACATTCATTTTGAAATGTAGTACTAACAACCACATTTTCCCAATGCTGACACACTGCCTAGAAAATAGTGTGTCCTTATAAATATTGGCATGCATGCATATATTAAAGAAGAACTCAGTTCTCCAAATGTTATCTTCGGGCTATATTATGGCTATAGAATTTTGAAATCTACACACTAGCCTTTAATAATTCAAGCTATCCTTGTGTTAACTATTTTAATAACATCATAAACTTCAAGCAGATATTAAGCTTATAATAATAATAAAAAAGTACTCAAAAGTGCTCAGGAACGTTTTTTCAGATTTCCATAGTTTTTATTTACCATCCTTTTTCCAAACTCTTCCAAGTTCCCATACAGGCGGGATACCATATTACATTTAGTAAATTTTAGTAATGCTACAAAACAGTTCACAGGGAAGATAGCTGATTCCCTGGAATCAGAGTCCTAAGTCTTCTGTCTTGAGGACTTCATCTGCATCTCTCAGAGATGCATATGCCTACTGTACATGTGTGAGAACATCATTTAATCACTAGAGATTTCTCTGAGTCAGACAGGCCACCTTTGGCAACCATACATTGTTTCTTGTAGGAAAAAAAAATCTCCTTTCATTTTAAACCATGTAAAGCTGCAGGAGTAATCTAATTTCAGGGGTTTGTTCTTCAGATAGGAAAAAAATCCAGTAGGTGGTTTTGAAATCATATGGCAATTATTTTGTGAGACAATCAAATTGTTTCACAAATGTCATCTCATCAGCAGTCACATCATCTCATCGAGGTAAGTCAAAGAACAATTTATCCCTATTTTTAAAGGTAAAGAGAGATTAACTAAGTGACCCAGCTGGAGAGCTGGAAATAAACACTGTAGCACCAGCTCTGTATAAGAGCAACTGACAAATGACTACATGACAGATAGGTTGAAGAGTCTTCATAGTTTATACAGTTTATTAAATTTATCCTGGCATCTCCACTTACAAGTATAAAATGGGCTTAAAATGAAATCTGAACTGAAGAGTTGGGTTTTGTTTTTTATTTTTGTTCAAGATAGTTTATTCTTACTCCTTTTGTAAACTTCCTCTCATCTGTAGATTTGACTAGACAGGAACATCAAGGTAACACTCTAAATCAATGAAATGGACAACATATGAACAGAAAATGTTCCTAGTGAAATTCAGTTTTATAGTAAACTTCATTGTTCACCATATTAAAATATAATATTAAAAATGTCTTCATGTTGTATACCTTACACTTACACAATGTTATATATCAATTATATCTCAATAACGCTGGAAATAAAAAGAATGAGAAAGTTTTCTGATTAAAAAAAAAAAACTTCAAGAGATGATGGTGGCACTTTGCAGGCTGTTACTGGCTATTCCGTGGGGGCTGGGCAGCTGCAGTTGTGGAGTAATCATGGGCAAGAGACTTTAGGGTCTGCTCAAGGTTACCTAATAAATGCAAGAGCCACAGGAACTGAAATTTTTAACAACTTGGAACTACTAGGTCTCGATTCATTTACAATTATTGATGGAAATCAGATCAGCAGAGAATGCTGAAAACATTATTTTTTCCTATAAAACAGCAGTGTCAGCAAGAACTAAGCTCAAGTTGTGGAACTCTTGTAAGAATTAAATAACAATGTATCTATTAAGTTTGTGGAAGAGAGTTCAGAAAACCCAAGCAATGACCATTCTTTTTGCTGTAGGTTTACTATTGTGCTTGCAACTAGGCTCCCTGAAAGTATACTATTACATTTAGCTGAAATCTTCTGGAATTCCCACATCCCCCTTTTAATGTGTAGGCTATATATGGCTGGTTGGCTATAGGAGGATCATTATAAAAGAACATCGAGTAATAGAATTTTACTCAGATAATGTATTAGGAGATCTACAACTAGATAAACCATTTCCTGAGTTGAGAGAACATTTACAGCCTTACGATTTGGATCATATTGGGGGATGGAGGGAAGGCCCATAGCCATACTCCATTGATTGCTATAGCTAAATATTTAGCACAGTAGAATAATGGAACAAATGGATGACCACCTAAAATGTGTAAGGAAAAAGAGAACCTCAGAGATTTGATTAGACAAAGGATTCTAAAGAATGATACTGGGGCTCCATAAGATGAAGATAATTTTTAAGAAGCTTTTAAAAATATAAACACAGCAATAAATACAATTCAGATCCCAATCAATACTAAAGATATAATTAATGATGATTGTTGCATAAATATCAGCAAACAGACTCCATCTGTTTGGATTTTAGCTTATACCTGAAAGGACTTTGTGGCCAAAGAGGTCCAAGGATACTTACCTGTTTGAGGCACAATTCCCTATACAACTGCAGATTAGGGTGCACCCATAAAGCAGCAAACCACTTACTATTAAAGCAAACAAAGATGCTTCTGCTGTGGTAATCATATTGACAAAATGCTGCAGTCCACAGGCCAGGCAAGAGACGCCATTACAAAGTAAGAATTAAAATTATTCTGCAGCAATCTTCCATTTCTTCGAGTTTTAAGATATACATCCTTAACTAAAGAATATGGTTTGAACATCATTAACGAGGATGAAATTATTTCCAGTTTGGACATTCCAGATAATGGGACTGTGTTGTACTTAATCGTATGGGCTGTTAAAATATTTCATTAACAACATGGCAGACAACCAGGGGTACTTAAACTATCAGACTGAAGAACAACTTCCTTTAGGAATACAGGTATTCCATTTCACCTGTAATGGTGAAAGATGATTATGATTACAAATTTTGCTAATGGGGAGCTGTTGAGTCACATGATGACTGCATTCTTTGGAAGAGCTGCTGCCCAAGGGTTTAATCACAATTACCACTAAACCCTGTAAATTTAATAACACAATTATGTCAGCATGTCACAAACTTCAGCATCCTTCTGTTTATAAAATAAGCACCCTATGTAGTGTGCTTATGACTGAAACTGTAATTGTCTTCAGATTATGCTCTAGTCCATAAAAGTCTCCTAAGGGAGAGCTGTTAAATTGTTGTTTCCTTAATAAACATTTTTCTCATTTACAAAAGGAAATATGTATTTCAAGTGATTCTGCCATCTAATGACACAGAAGAAAACTGGTACTGTCTTATACTCTTTATTATATCTGGGTAAACAGTTTGGATGAAAACCCAAAGCCCATTTTCCCCACAGGGGAATTCAATAATTGTGGATGGAGGAGGAGAAACAATCACTTTCCCTTCTTGAATCACTCTGTTTCACTTGACTTTCTGGATCCCACCCTGACTAGATTTTCGTCCTACACGTTGACTGTTACTACTCAGAGTCCTTGGCAAGTTCTTCCTCATATCCTTAATATCAAAAAATTAGAGTGCTCTGGGGTTTCATTCTTTTTTTCTTCTTCTTCTGGGGCTTCATTCTTAAACACTTCTCTATCTTCTACCAACATGTATGTTTTGGGTGATGGAATCCAATTGCTTTACTTTGAGTATCACCTCTGAAAGAATAAATCCAGGTGTACACTTTAAGCCCATTTCTCCTTCCTACATTGTAGATACACTATGTAACTGCCTACATGTGGTAGTGGTAGTTTTGTACTGTGTCAATTTGGCTAATCTGGGTTAGTATTTACAAGTTAGGGTTGATGACAAGGGGAGAAAATGAGATGTGGAGGCAAAGCAATGGCCACCAAGCAGGCCTGGTGCTGCTAACACACATTTTTGCTGATCTCGCTCACTTTGTTAATGAGGAAATTCACAGCATCCATCTTTTCTAGCTGTTACATTTTCTCTTTTCAACTTCTCTGGTTTGCGACAGAGCACATCGTGTTCTCTATAGTGAAGTGATCTGACTTCTCCAAGCAAACTTCATCAGTGATATAAGAGGGAGTAAGAGAGAGACACACGTTCCAGTTTGTTCTCACAGGTTCCATTTTGCCATTGTAGATTTTTCCATATTGTTTTGGTGTTTGTTTTATACTGATAATTCTGTTTCACTGTCTGTTTTCTCCAAAACTGTCAACCCTGCTTTTGAAGAGTGATTTCAGGACGACCACCACCACATACGAAAAGTACAGCTTTCACAAAAAAATTCTTCATCAGTTCCAATAATTTTGGAAATCTAATCTCTATAATAAACCCTTTCTTCCATACCATTCTTACTGGTTGTGATTCCCTAACTGAATCCTACTTGATGTGCTACTTGACACTGAATACCTACTTGATGAGGGAGCAGAAGGCAAGTGAGGACAAAGCAGAAGAAGGCACCCTACACCCCCCACCCCACCATGTGATATATGTGACATTCCTCAGGCACTCCTGGCAGCCCTAAAGTAAAAACAAATGGTTAACTGATAGAGATCAAAGTCTTGGCAGGACAGAAGTCTCCCTCAGTTTACAAATGTCCTAGTGATTTACAAGGAAGAAGCTTTCTTATCAACAGCCTAATTTCCAGAGACCCATAACTCAGTTCCCGAAGCCCTGACATCACCCTCCCCTCCATAAAATTAAGGGAGGCTGAGGCAGAAGGAAATGTAAATAAAACTGAATTTTTTCTAAACCTAAAGCTCATTGACAAGGATATGTGATAGGAGGAATGGAACATTCCTCCAGGAAACTCCCAACTGTCTTCATGTTAGTGCCTCATTAGAGGGGAAAACAGCCTTGGCTTGACAATAACCAGGCCTCTAGTATCCTGAGAGTCTTTAGCATATGACAGTCCTTCTGGACACCCCCTTCGTCCTCACCTCCCCAACTCCTGAGTATATAATCAGCCACTCCTCAAGACCACAGTGCAGCAGCTCTTTCTGCCCACGGGTCCTGTCCCCGTGCTTTAATAAAATCACCTTTTGCACCAGAGATGTCTTAAGAATTCTTTCTTGGTTGTCGGCTCTGGACTTCACTTATATTCTAAAACTTCATCATACTTGGCTTCTCAATGCAGTATATCCACAACTGAAATTCTGATATCCTTTCTACCACAAACTTAGGCTTCCTACATCTTCTCCAACATATTTATAACAACTTTTTCGTTCTTCCTATTAAAGCCAAAAATGCTGGAGTCATTCCCAATACCTCTCTTTCCCTCACACTAATATCCTGTATTTCAGGAAATACTCTCAGTTCTATTTTTTAAAATATATCAAGAATCCAACCTCTTACCATCCCCTACATGGTGCCTCATTCTGTCTCAAATAAATCATGACTCACTGGAATAATTATAACAGCCTCCTGATTTGTCTTCCAGCTTCTATCCCTGCTCCTAAATTTATTCCCAACCCACTAGACAGAGTGAGTCTGTTAGAAAAAAAATAAGATAATGTCACTTCTTTGTTCAGAACCTCCCAAGTCTTCTGACCTCACTTAGAATAAAAGCCAAAATCTTTACTCTGATTCAAAAGGCTCTGGTGCCGCCATATTTTGCTCATCTTATTATTCATTATTTTTCCCTCTAGTTCACCTCTTCTGTCAATATTGACCTTCTCCTCACACCAGGCATTCTCCTGCTTCAGGCTGTTTTATGCTTGCTTTTCCCTCTGCCAGGAAGGCTTTTTTACAATTACATGACTTGTCAGTCCCTTCCCTTCAGACTTTATTTCTTCTTGAAACCTTCCAGAACAACTACTTTAAAATTTCAACCCTGACTCTCTAAAAAATAACTTCCTTCCCTGCTATATATTTCTGTTCTCAGCACTTAATACTAATTAAGATACCACACATATATTTTACTTATTTATTTAATGTGTCTCTACTACATTGCAAATTTGATGAGGGTAAACATATTGGTTGTTCTGCCCAGTAGGGTAACCTACATCCACAGTACATGGTCTGCCCTCAATAAATATTGCTGGATGAATGAAGGAATATTAGTGTTAGAATTAATACAGTAGCCTAAATCCATTAGATCCTGAAAAAATGGCTGCTGCCATGGCATAGCTCCATGAAAAGCCCTCTCATTTTCTTTCTCATGTTGAATTACATACAATTTCTAAGATTTTTACTCTTTTTGATTTATATAAATAGAACTTAATATGGTTCAACCTATATGTAAAATGAAATCCTAAAAAATGCACAGCGATCTGGTTAAATCTCCTATGAATAATACTGCTCAGTTGTTTTGTTCTCAATGTTGATTGTTTTTCACTTCTGATAGTTTACAAATATAGTTCCCAAGTTTTAAAATCTACATAAAAAAGCTAAAGTCAGGTATCAGTGGTTGTCAGTTACTTAATGATAAAGGGGTTGCCAATTACTCAGAACCCAACCACTTGTGATTCAGCAGCACCTCTGCAATTGAATGCAGGCTAAATGCTGGTATTGATATTGCTATCTTAGGGGTACAAAGCTTAACTCTGGCATCCATGTGCTCTTTCAGCATCATGAAAAGTGACCATTAAATATCTATTTTTTTCTACTGTAGAAACACAAAAAGAAAAGTCAATATCAACTACTTAAGATTTTGAAATATCGAATCAGTTCTCATTTTCACTTATAATTCACTTTTAAGTACTTGTCCATTGAGCGGATAAGATTATTTAATATTGAACAAAACTCTAGTGTGTCTCTTTCATAGGATAAAAAAGAAAATAAGGAGTTAGCTCCTTTATTTACCCTTCTATGAACAATGATTACCAGGGTATTTGATACTCATTTAAAATATCTTTAAAATTTAAAACCTAAAACCCACCCAGGGGCGCCTGGGTGGCTCAGTCATTAAGCATCTGCCTTCAGCTCAGGTCATGATCTTAGGGTCCTGGGATCGAGCCCATCGGGCTCCCTGCTCAGCGGGAAGCCTGCTTCTCCCTCTCCTACTCCCCCTGCTTGTGTTACCTCTCTCACTGTGTCTCTCTGTGTCAAATAAACAAATAAAATCTTAAAAAAATAAAAAATAAATAAATAAAATATCTTTAAAATACACTAATAGTCACACTTACATCTTTTCCATTATTTATTTTCAATCTACGTTAACAATAAAATGTGGTCATTATACCCGTTCTATTTCTTTTTTTTTAATTAATTAATTTATTTATTTTTTAAAGATTTTATTTATTTATTTGAGAGAGAGAGAATGAGAGACAGAGAGCATGAGAGGGAGGAGGGTCAGAGGGAGAAGCAGACCCCCTGCTGAGCAGGGAGGCCGATGTGGGACTCGATCCTGGGACTCCAGGATCATGACCTGAGCCGAAGGCAGTCGCTTAACCAACTGAGCCACCCAGGCGCCCTACCCGTTCTATTTCTGCAAGGGTAGAAAAAACCCTCAAGTAAGATAAAAATTATTAAAAAAAAAAAAAAAAAAGAAAGAAATATCCACTCATAGAAATCAATGAGGTATGAGAAAGAAGGTAAAATGTCCTTCCTTGTAAGATGGGACAGCAGTTCCAGATGGGATACTGAACTGGCAATGGAAAACAAATGAATTAAAAAAAAAAAAAAAAGAAGCAACATATTGATCTTCTGTGATGTGGTAAGCCAAGTCTTAGTTTTTTTCCCTAGCCAACCTATTAGGTAAGTTTTTCTATCACTGCATTTACTCTGCATTATCATATTGTAAGGTCAAATCTGAAAGAAAATAATGTTCTTTCAGGCTTTAGCTATTATAGTCTATGGTGCTTAGACATTTCATAAAAATTCAGGGGCGCATGGGTGGCTCAGTCGTTAAGCGTCTGCCTTCGGCTCAGGTCATGATCCCAGGGTCCTGGGATCGAGCCCCGTATCAGGCTCCCTGCTCAGCAGGAAGCCTGCTTCTCCCTCTCCCACTCCCCCTGCTTGTGTTCCCTCTCTCACTGTGTCTCTGTCAAATAAATAAAATCTTAAAAAAAAAAATGTTTAAATTCATAATTTGGTTTCTATATATATTAAAAATAAATTAAAGTTTTATATTCTTTCTTTAGCTTTAGAGGAGAGAGAGTCTCATGTTAAAATATTCCTGTTGATAGAGATCCTCCTGAGAATATTTATCAAGTAGAAAGTTATCTATATAATTGTAGGGACTCATTACACATTAAATACGACTTTGAACATTAATACAGTAAGCATATGCTTTTATGTTTTAAAAATTATGTTATGTATTGGTTATACCATAGCTGTAATAATAAAGTCCACTACTCTAACACATGTCTATCTCCTAAGATAAAATATTTTTCTTACATGTAGCGCTGACAGTGATTTGTGTTACACAGTGTGGTGATATGACAAAGTAGCAGTTTAGTAATGCAGATTTTCAAATAATTGTTATATGGTAGTGAAAACCAACCTATAATGGAAACTCAGACAAATTTCAAGTTAATACATAAGCCATGTAAATTAGATCCTGACATGCTTACTTTATAGTGATTCTAAATAAAATAATATTTTGTGATTTGAACAGTGTGTTTTAAAACTTATCATCTGGTAGGAGAATGTGGTATTGGAATTTAGACATCTGCACTTAGGTTAGTGTTCTAGTTCTGAAAATTTACAGACTGGCTATTCCTGACAAAAGAACTTAAAATTTCTTAGCCTCATAGTATTAGGTAAGGGGTAATGGATCTGCCAGTATTGGTTATTGTTGGTACTGGAATTTACTAACCTTAAGAGTAAAGTAAATTGCACATATAGTAAAAAGCATTTTGATAATACACAATGGACACAGCTGGTGACCTTTTCAGGGATATAAATTATACTTTTCCTTTCTACACTCAAATGTAATTTGAAGTAGTTGGGCTCAAGGATATTGCAAAAGTACCTATGTGGACCCCTTCTCTCTCTTGCAAAGGAAACCTGAATTATTTGAAATTGAGTATGTGTGAATGTGATTTGCAAATGGCAAAGGGCTAAAATTTCTATATTATGTGTTTTTACTATTAATACCTCGATAACCTGAGCTTTAGAGCTCTTTCAAACAGTATGATAATGTAATATCCCAGCTTCTGCTAAAACCTTTCCTAAAGTATTTCTGGTGTAACTTAAGTTCCATTTTATTTCTCCTCTGACCTCATCTCCATCTTGCAGGGTTACCACTGTGACCACTGGGCTCTACAGTCTTCAGCCAGTGTCAACATGTGAAGGGATCCATAACTAGAACGTGTCCTGGTTTAAGTGTCCTCAGAAGAAGTCTTCAGTCATTATCTAAGAGAAGTTGGTATATAAGTACTCCAGCTTTCCTATCCCTATTCTTCACTTACTAAAATTTTAAACTCTGTTGAAGACACTTCTAGAAATTCTTTCATCAATACCTTTGAGGAAATGGGTAGTATGCTGATTCAGCAGAAACAGCATTCCCTTGGGATACATGAACTCTTAGAGAATATTGCATCATAAATGAGTCCTTTTCACAAATTCAAATGTTGAAGCCAGACAAATTAAAAATAGAAACAAAACCAGATTTCATAATGTAGCATGAAACAAAGAAATGTTATTAAGGTTAGATCTACTCCACACTTTTGTGACAAATCATTTTCATTCTGGTGGCAAATGCAGACACAACTCACAATAGTCTTTCTGTGATACTTTAGACACTAACACTCTAACCATAAAATAAGTGCAAACAAAGCAAAAAAATTCCATGTATAGAACTGTCTTTCCAGGGCAGAGTTTGGGGAAGCATTTTAAGAAAAGCAAAGTTGACTTCAAATAGAAAATACTTTCTAGAAGATACTGCATTTTTTATTTCTCTTATGCATTGGAAACATCTCAACTGGGCCCTTAGTAAAATTTACATGCAATGCATATTTGTCTAAAATCACAGAGAAAAGTCTTGTCAGATGCTACTCATTCTCCTAGCATGAGCAGTGAATTGGAGATCACTGAGAAGATGATGAGGAAAGCAAATGACACATTAGTTTGCTTAGAGTCACTGCTGGGTTGAATGTGAATGTAACATGGATAGGTTGAACATGTATGCACTTCATCCCTGACTATTCAGTACCCCCGGCCTGAATCGTTGTCCTTCACCTCATCCATTCAGCAGATACTGATGTAACATAACGTCACAGACCTGGATGGTTCTATTAACTCAACTGAATTTGAAGTTAGTGTGCACAAACATCAGAATATAATATAATGTGACACAAGGTCAGGAATACTAGCTCTGTTTGTTGTGTAAGACAGGGGGGTGCCCAAAGCTCCCTCAAAAGGATTTTCAAATACTTTCTGGAAAGTCTGCAGTAGGGGGAATGATTTTAGCCTTATTACCTTCAGGGCTTCAGATGTGTTGGGGGAGAGGGTTGGGGCAGAAGAACTGAACTGTGATAAATTATCTTCTTCCTTCTAAAAAAAAAGGAGGGGGGAAGGATAGGACGGGATGGGAGACAAAAGAAAGGAAAATATATGATGCTCTGAAGTGGAATCAAAGACACCAAAAATCTATATATCTCCCCTCCTCATTACCATGGTTTCTAGCATTGTTGTTTATTAGCTAAATTAATTAGACACTGAGAGACTGATTATACAAATGGACAAGGGCCAGACCATATATAAACACAGAACTTGTAACCTGTGGCAACAAGCCCGGGAAGCCAAACCACAATCTTTGCAACAATCCACCCCAAATGGGCTAAACTTAGTCAATAACTGGCAACTTTCCTAATATCTGCCCCTGCTCCAACTTAGGATAACGCCAAATGTGTGCCATTAGACAATTAGATAGGATGCCCCACATCTAGTCAGTCAGCCTTCAGCTTCATCATATAAGCAACCTCCCATCGAGGCATACCTGAAGCCTTCCCTTTATGTTTTACACTTATATAAAGCTTCTCAACTCCCCTGCCTGCCTTTAAGTCTCTGCCAAGTCATGGCAGTTAATTCCCTTGTTTAAGCAAACTGAATAGCTTTTGTTTGTTTGCATTTGGGTGGTATCCATTTATTTCCACAACAAATTTATTGAAAACTCTCCTTGATTGAACCAATCAGTCAACAAGATTTTACCAGTGCCTAAGATAATTTGTAAGGGAACATTAAATTTCACGAATTCTTCTGAAACAAAGTTTAAGAAAGTTTTACTTTGGGATACTAAGTCCTACTGCCAGACTCTATGCTAATTACTTCATATTATGAAATCTCTAGAAGATAAATATTACTCTACTGTATGGATGAGGAAACTGAGACTTAGAATGCTAAGTAACTTTACTATAATTGGTCACAAAAAAAAAAAAAAAGCTGGGATTTAGCAGAACTAATATTTGAACACAGTTCCATCTGACTCTAGAGCCAAGATCTAAATTACTCCAAGAAGGCAATACTGTGCAGTGTTTAAGAGATTAACTCTGGAATCAGACTGCCTAGATTGAATTCACTAGCTGTAGACACTTGCACGAGTTGCTTCTCCTTTCTGTCTGCCAGTTTTCTCTTCCGTAAAATAATTTCTAACATAGAGGAATGTTATGATAAGGTAGTTATTGCATATAAAGCACTTAGAATAGTACCTGGTGGTACAGAGTACTCAATTTGTGTTAGTCATTGTGAAGAAGGAGAAGGAATCTGAGGAGGATGAGGAAGAGAGCAAGAAAAAAATATGTTCTGCTTTCATCCTTTTCTCATGGGTAAAACTTCTACTTTTTGATGCTACTTGTATCCCAGATCAAAAATAGATTGCTTTAAAAAAAAGTCTTAGAAAGGGCTATATGGTAGCCTCAGCCAAAATAAGCTTAACTTGATTTCTGTTTCATGCACTAGTCATAATGCTTCCACCACCCCTGATCACTAACTTCAGTGTTGTTTTCATGGGAAATGTGTCCTGAGGTCTCTCACTCCCATTCCCCCAGCTCTAGGGAATCTCTTTGCCTCTCCTAGAGGGATAGGGATGGAGTTCGGAGGATCTCACCCAGTGTAGGTACAACAATTCTTCATATACTTGAACAACTTGTTAAAAGGGTAAAGGGAAGGCTGTGCCTTTTATCCTAATCCTCTAAATTAATTCTCCCTTTTGTATTCTGCTAGGATTGCCCACAGGGTAGATGAAATTTTGAAGCATCTACCCTAGTGCACTGTCTGGTTTCAATTCTTTGGAAGTCTCTCAACTTAAAATAAGAAGCTTTGAGCTTCAAAGAAAGAAACTAGCAAAATTGATTTCTCACAATGTGTTTTTCTTTTGAAACCCCTCTGTGTTTCAGATAGCAATACTGTCAAGAAAAAAATGACTTAAAAATATATTTTGAATTGTTATGGCTTATCATATTTGGAAAATTAGTCCTTTTATTTTTATCTCCCTTACTTGCGTTGATCTTAATACCATTTCAGAGATCACTCGGGATTTTCCTACCCAAATAATGAAGACTTTAAAATATCTTTAAAGAAACAAAAGAGAAAATGTGTAATTCAGTAGCATGTTTTAAATTTTAATCCAAAACCCTCCTTAATGTCTTGCCAGCAGATGTTTTAACAGGCCTTAGTCAATAAATAGAACTCATGACTGGTATCAGTTGTTTTGTAGATTTCCTGTGATAAATCCTGATAATGGTTGTTTCCTTGACAATGTGAAATTAAACACTGGTGAACAATTTTTTTTTTTTTTTCTCATGTGATAAAAACTGTCTATGAACAGACAGGAAGCATCTTCACTGTATATAGAGAGACTAACTGGAAAAAGAAAGGACTTTGAGGACTGAATTTTGGCTATGTTGCTTGCTTGCTTTGTGACCTTGAGGAAAATATTTAAACCTCCTTATTTTATGGGCACCCGGGTGGCTCAGTTAAGGGGCTGCCTTCCACTCAGGTCATGATCTTGGGGGTCCTGGGATGGAGCACTGCATTGGGTTCCCTGCTCAGCGGGGAGTCTGCTTCTACCCTGTGCCCCTCCCCCCGCTTGTGCTCACTTGAGAGTTCTCCCACTCTCTCTCAAATAAATAAATAAAATCTTTAAAAATTTATTTATTTATTTATTTATTTATTTATAAAAATAAATAAATAAACTTCCTCATTTTAAATGGAGGAAAGTCATAATTAACTTGAAATATTGCTTTCAGGGATATATAAGGTACATACCACACTCATACAGTGTATACCAAACATAAGTTATCTAAGATAAAATTATCACCATCCTTCTCTTTATTGTCATCACCAGCAACTCTGGTTTCTAGAATGTTTAACTGCCTTGGATTAACAAATCTAATTATAAATACTGAGACAAACCAGGTTCAAGTTAGACTGAGGAATTAGGCATTGCCAATAAACAGAACACTTCTGTTAACTTGCATTAGAGATAACTAGTCAGAGAAAATGAATTAATATTTGTAAAGTTCATCTGTCAGGAAGTGCCATGATGTGTTTTGGGATACTTTAGCTCTTCCAACAGCTCTGTGTCGATCCCCAACTCCCCAAATAAATATACAGTCTATAGAGTAGCAACAGTTTTAAGAAACAATGCATATCCCACCTTCCAGTGAGAGTCCATACCATCAGATACTAAACATTTATCCACATTATTTAGTTTAATTCTTGCAACACTTTCGTTAAGTAGACAATATTTTACTTACAGAAGAGAAAATGACATTCAAAGAAAATTACTAATTTGCCAATAGCTATTAAATTCAAAGGGGACAGAGAATGCCATAGACAAATCCAAGATAAGCACACACAAAAATTATTCACACACACACATACATATGTATAACTACAATGTAATAATACTAGTTTTTCAGTGACATAATCAGAAAGTCTAAGTAAGAATGTTTGTTAGATCATGGGCTACAATAAAAGTCCTCCTAAACTAAAATGAAAATTTGGAATCCTTAATATTCTACTATAAAATTTAGTATTTGCTAGACACCGTTAGTTTTGTTCAACCTATCCATTAATTCATTTCTCACAACTTCCCCATAATATTATATTGTTGTTATCCCTACTTTATTCATCATGAATAAATTGAGGCAGAGAAAAAAAAAATTGCCCAAAGGAAGACAGCTAGTAAATGATGGAGCCTAATTTGAACATAAATGATCAAATTCATCCTGAAACCCTATCTACCAAACATGCTGCTTCCAAACATGTCCTTGATTCCAGAATAATAGCTTGCCTTAAAGGATAAAACATGAATATGTAGATTGTTTCAGCTGTTTTGTGAATGGGACTTCTATCTGCCCGTGTATCTTCACAATCCATTAATTTGAGCTCTCCTAGATAAGTAACCAACAAACTATTATCATCTAAAATATGACAAATAAGGAGCAGTATCAATTTGAACATAAGCAAATCTAACCCCTCATATCTCACCAATGCCTGGTCACAGACATTCCAATTAGGGCTGGCTTGTGTTGTACGTATATCTATCTCCCCTTTGCAATAGATTTGGCATTATTTTTTTTCTGTCCTTTATTCTTTCATAGCACATACAAACACAGACACTCAACACATGTATATACACACTCACAGTGTTTATTATCCCAAAATCAAATTACAATTGTAGTTTATGTTACTTTTATAAATAATTGATCAAATCAATTTTAAAAGTACAATGCTCTTTGGTTGTGTTACAATAAAGAATATATCTGGATTTTGTCCTGTGTTCCTGACACTAAACTTTAAAAACTCCTGTAATTTCCTGAATGATAAGAGTATCTTTTGTCATTCATAATGAGCCCCTTTGACCACTCCTGATTAGGTGTTTCATGGTGGTCCCTTAGCTTCAAGAGAGTATATGGCCAGGTAAGTGATTAGAGAGCTAGAACTTTCAGCAAGAACCCTTTCCTCCACTCCTACGGGAGGTGATAAGGGCTAGAGACTAAGTTCAATCACATGATCCCATAATGATACCTCAGTAAAACTCTGGACATTCAAAACTCATGAGGCATCTTAACCAACTGAGCCCAAAAGGCATCAAAACTCAAAAGGCGGGCACCTGGGTGGCTCAGTCGTTAAGCGTCTGCCTTCGGCTCAGGTCATGATCCCAGGGTCCTGGGATCGAGTCCCACATCAGGTTCCCTCCTCGGCGGGAAGCCTGCTCTCCCTCTCCCACTCCCGCTGCTTGTGTTCCTGCTCTCGCTATCTCTGTCTCTGTCAAATAAAAAAAAAAAAAAAACAAAAAAACTCAAAAGGCATCATGAATGTGTAAGGAGGGTGACAGACCCTGGCATGGGAGCTCAGCATCTAGAATTCTCTCAGATCTAGCCCTAAGTGTCTCTTCCATTCAGCTGTTCCTAAGTCATATCCTTTATAATAAAACTGAAATTGTAAGTACAATTTTCCTGAGTTTTGTGTCATTCTAGCATATTATTGAAACTGGTGGGATCACAGGAAGCCCCCAATTTATAGTGAGTTGGTCAGAAGTGCAGGTGGCCCTGAGACTTGTGGCTGGTATCTGAGGTGAGGGCAGTCTTATGGAAGACTTGACCCTTTAAACCTGTGGAATCTGACATCAGCTCTTAGCAGCTATTGTCATAACTGAATTGAACTGCAGGATACCAGTTGGTGTTGGAAAGAACTGTTGTCAAAGCAACAGTTAATAATAAAATAATAAAAAGTCTGAGTGTCAGAGAACCTAACAAAAGGAAAACATTTGAATCAGGTTACTCAAAAAGACAAATCAATATGATTTTGTAAAAATGCAACTTGCACCCCATGTATCTTTTGTCTAAGGTTTTGACACTAAAACTTTTATCCCTAAAAATTCTGACTCTAGTCATCAACCTCATTCAGCAGCCTTGATTCCAAATGAACTGTGATTATTTCCAAAAACAAACTTTTACTTTAAATATAAAATTGTGCCATATTTGAGAATATTCAAAATAATGTGCTTAAGGAAAAGGTGGAGTTTGTGGAAGGAGATAAACCTCCTAAGCATCTCTATCCAGCAAAAAACGGAGAATGGATTGTTAACCACTCACAGATAATGAGAACAAGGCCACAGTTACTACATGCCAATGCTCCCTGGAGGTGCTGTGGTTGTGCTAGCATGCAGAGGACATACAGAGAGGTTGCGCCTCTTGGCGGAGGTAATGGAGGTAAGGGGTAACAGCAGTTACAATGAGTTCCTTTACTCTCAATGTAATCTAGTTCACTGTATTTTTCATGTCTCCCTAATCTCAAAGTCCTACATCTAAATTATATAAGCTACTGTACAAGTATAGGAGGAAGATGGCAACCTGCTCAGATACTTGATGGAGCAGCACCCTATAGTTCTAGGAAGCACTCAGGGTTCAGACTCAGAAGATATGGTTTCAAGTCACTACCACTTGTTAGTGAAATATATGCTAAGTCACTTAAATTCTCTAAGACTCAAATTTCTGATTGATAAAATGGGGGCAATAAATTATACTTCAGAGGGTTTTAAAAGAATTAAATGTAGTAAGCTCATGAAAATAACATGAAATATAAAGCTCTCTATACAATTCTGACACTTGTTATTTTTTATTTTCCTCTTATTCACAAAGCTTATTTTTTTTTTAAAGATTTTATTTATTTATTGGAGAGATACAGAGAGAGAGCTAGAGAGCACAAGTGAGGGAGAAGGAGAAGCAGGCTCCCACAGAGCAGGGAGCCCGATGTGGGGCTCGATCCCAGGACCCTGGGATCATGACCTGAGCCGAAGGCAGACGCTCAACGACTGAGCCACCCAGGTGCCCACACAAAGCTTATATTTTTTATGATTACATATAAATACAGTCAGAGAATAATTAATAACCTTCCCAGGTGTAAAAACAAATATTATATCCCTGACTTTGTACCAATTTTCAGAAGAACAAAGTCAGAATAAAACACAAATAAAGAGGAGAAAAATATCCCCATAATATCTGATGATCTGAGGTCACCAGAGATAATATTAATAGTAAAAATAGTAAAGAAAAAAGGTAAGAAATTTAATAGTAAAAAAGTAAAATAGTAATATTCCATTCATAATTGTACTTTTTAATTAAATTTTTTTGATGTAGCGTTCCATGATTCATTGTTTGCGTATAACACCCAGTGCTCCATTCAATACGTGCCCTCTTTAATACCCATCACCAGGCTAACCCATTCCCCCCGTAACTGAATTTTTTTTTAATCATTAAACTGTGTATACTGTCTCTGTATCACCATATTTATTCCATGTTAGTGCTCCAGAATCAAAACATATAAGCTATCATTTACAAAAAAGGAGCACTCTGGAGAGTAAATTAGGCTAGGAATTCAAATTATTGAATTTCAGCACTACTTTTGGGATTAGCACTGGAAATTCTCCACTGCCAATTATCCAACTAAAATATGACATAATTATCCATGGCCAAATGATCTCAAACCCATTAAACATTTAAAATTCTGTGATATTTGGGAAAAAAATAAAATTCTGTGATATTTAGAATTTGCTTCTAGAATCTAAATAATCACAACATTAGTATAATTGGCATATTTATTCCCCCATTTAACAGCATAACATCATATATTACTTTAGTTAACATTTGCTTTCATATCCATACTTTTTGATCCTTGAAATAAAGCCAGTGAGAAAAGTGGGACAAAGAATATTATCCTCATCTTATAAATGAGTGAAGTAAAAGCTAACACAGAAACAGGTTACTTTGTATAAATCATAGCACTCTAAATTGTTTTGACTCTATACCAGTTTATAGAGTTATATGCCCTTCTTCATTCCAAAGGATATCAAAATGTATGTGTTCAAGTGAGTATAACAAAATATTCAGGAGTCCAATGTTGAGGTTTTGATTTTCACTAAATCTGGAAATTTCTTTTGACTTCTCTACTGTGGACTCCAATACAAAATAAATAAAAATTATTGGGTGCCATCAAGATCATGTGAATTTCTGAAGATGAGTAAGTGTACCCTTATCACTCACTTTTGGAAACTACTCTCCAGAAGCACATCTTGGTCAGTTAGAAGAGTCATCTGTGCATGTATGGAAGGCAAGCATCTAGTCCTGTCACTTTGACTTTAGCTGAGTCTGAGTTTCATCTCAAGCTCTTGGTACAACAGCTAATGGAAATCCTACAACCCTAACAGAATCTTGGGTTGGACTCTTAACCTTCTAGTTAGGATCTAATGGATAACTTGACATTTTAAACGCATACTTTTCAGCTCAGGTTATTTGAAATGAGAAATCCAAGGCCAGGGTTAATGAAAATAGATTCCACTTTTCTCTCAAATTCAGTGTTAGAAGAACTGTATGTTTCTTTCCTTTCTAACAATAAATGACTAATGATCATCTAAGCACAAATGAGAAAGGAGAAATGTTAGCAAATGTAACTCAGTATGACAATGTTTCAAATAGCTACAGCATCTCAAGGCAGCTAGTGAAAACATGTTAGAGCAGTTGCTGCTATTTTTTTTTCTTTTTGTCATATTTGAGTTAGGATGATCCATAAAACTCTCCTCACCACAGCTAGTCCAGGAGCTGAGGGCATTCGCTGGCATTTTCAGGAAGTCAATGTCAGCAGCCCATGTGTTCCATGCCCAACATATACAGCCCACAGTGTTACCCAAAATCATTCACCAAAAAATTAGAACAGAAAATTATACAGAAAATCACCATAAAATAAAGCAAGATGCTATAAAGCAGAATGGCCAAACTATGAACAAAGAGCAAATTCTCAAGAGCTAATATGTTAACAATGACTTTCAAAATAATCTAATCTAATCCACTAGGCCTTTGTGGGATTTATATCAACATGTGACACAAAATCTCTTCAGAATAAGTGAAGTGAAACAATTTGTCCACAACTGGTATTTGCAGAGTAGAGATCCAAATTGAGATTCTCTGCCTGAAAAGTCAAAATTGTTACTGCCATAACAGTTTGCTTTTTACCTAAGTACTGGCCAGGGAACAAGCAGATCAAATTTAAAGCACCAAAATTAGTCAAAGGAGAGCAGAGACAGCCATTCTTGGGAATACAAAAGAATCAAAGTCAAAACATGATTGAAGGGCACCTGGGTAGCTCAGTCAGTTAAGCATCTGCCTTCAGCTCAGGTCATGATCCCAGAGTCCTGGGATCGAGCCCTGGGGAGGGCTCCCTGCTCAGCAGGGAGTCTGCTTGCCCCTCTTACTCTATCCTCCTTCCCATTTGTGCTCTCTCTCTCTGTCAAATAAATAAATAAAATCTTTAAAAAAATGATTGAATGTCAACAAAAGTAATCTACAAAATCTGCTATAAATAACGTAATATATATGCCATATATATAATGCAAACTATTAAATTTCTATATGTGTGAATACATATCTAGCTAAAAATCAAAATGTAAAGTAATGTCAAAGCAAGTTTGATCCTTAAAACACAAGAGCAATTTCATTTTCCAGAATAGAGTAGAATGAGATAAGCACAGAGCTATAATGCAGGAACAAAGCATAGAGGGCCATATCAGACTCTTGTAAGTATTGTGACTTTGAATGATATAAGAAGGTTCTGTGAAGTTTTGAGGGGAGGAGTGACAGATGTAACTTACTTTTAAATAGAATTCCTCTCACTCCTGTTAAGGAGGGATAGGATGGATTCAGTAAAACGAGTTAGGATGTTCCTGTAATGATCCAGAAAAAAGAGAACGGTGGCTGGACCAGCATGGTAGTGTTGAAAGTAAAACACACAGGGCTGGCTGAAGGACCCACTGAGGGGTGTAAGAGAAAGAGAATCATGAAAGATGATGCCAAGTTTTGGTTTATTGTTTTGTTTGGTTTTGCTGGAGTAACTTCCATAGATGAGGAATCCCGTGGGAGGAATGTATTGGAGGGTGTCACTGATTTTGACAGTTCATGTGTAATTGTGGCTCTGAGCAAGGAAGATAAATGAATAAAGGCAGCACATTGTTCCACTGAAGTTGTTTTCAGTCACAGGGTTTCCTTGTGAACTGGATTTTGGGCACACAGCATGTATAGGCAGGGACCATAACAATTATACTGACATCCCAGGTATACCACAATTGAGGGTGTCACGCTGAGGAACTAATTTTATAAGCAGTTAAGGTCAACTGTACGCAAAGCCCTACCTTCTGTCTCATGATAACATTTAAAAACCTAATGTCCTGCAAAAGGATAAAAAATAATGGTGGGGAGTGGAGGGCCAATAAAACTTTGACAACTTCAAACAAGTAAATCAGAATCATTAACTAAGAACCCTACCCTAACAACGTGACCCTAGTAACTCTCACTGATTCTTTTAACAGATATTAATGAAAAACCACCTGATGATAATAATAGGTATTTTTTTTCCAATTTCACATTAAATAAAAACAAGAAAAATAATAATGATTCTTAAGATAGCTAACATGAATAAATGCTGAAATTATCCTGGGTCTTTCTATGCACTTCCCACACATATATTCTGTCCTCACAATAAATCCATGAGGTGTAATATATGATAATCTCTGTTTTACAAATGAAAAAGCTGATGCAAAGAACTTCCTATAAACTGAAATATAGACTTTACTAGAAACAATAGATATTCAGCTCAATCCTGCTGAACTATAGCAGTTCAATCTATCATAATGAGAACCGATCCTCAAAATGATGAGTTCAAGACCATGGAGAAATCCTAATTTTCAAGGAGTTTACTGTAAAGGAAACTGATAATTTGGGGCTTAAGAAAGATTATAATTTATAGCTGTTAAGTGAATAAAGGTATTTTATTTGTACCAGATGGGGAGGAAAGGAAGCAGGCTGAACTTATGTTCTTTGTGTTAACAAGGTCATTTGATTTACCCAAATATTCATTTCAAAAACTGATTAACTGGGGATGAACTGAGTAAACAATCCTGTCAGTTCAGTCATACTTTAGTGGCAGGGTTTCTTGATAACTTAAATTATCTCAAGGAATACAAAATCCTTTTCATTCTCTTCACCAATATTGTGTTCAGTTTTTTGAAGTTCAGTTTCTCACAACCCTATGAAAATGTAGGTGAATACTGAATAGATAATTGTGATAAAGATAAATTTTCTAATCATTAAGCACAGAAAGAAAACATAAACAATTGGTTTTAACATTTTGTTGATAATAGAAATATTCAGATGGTGCCCATTCTCTCAAAACAATGAATATAGAAAAAAATTAGCAAACATTACAGAAGGGTCAGATGATACAAATAAACAGCTATTTATAGGATATTTACCAAGAATATATTATTACAGAAAATTTTTATGTTATATTAAGTGGAACAAAATAGATATACATCTATTTATGGTGGGATTCCAATCATATTTTAAATATGTATCACAAGATATGCCAATATATTCTAAGTACTTTAGTGTGGTGAGAAAAGGGAATACAATGTTCTGTAATTTTCTTTCAGTGTTTTGCCATTGTTATTGGGAAAATAAATGACTTCTTAAAGTGTCTTAACAAATATTTTAAAGCAATACATAATAATGAAATACATAATATGCCTCTTTCTTTAGGTTTTCACAAGTGAGTCATATATTACACTCTCTTGTAAACCGTGAGAAATTCTTGAGAGCTTAAATTGAAAATGAAATCATTTCCTAGGTGCCGGTGGTTGACAAATGCTCCCACCAATCGAATATAAGTTAAAGGTGTGCTCAGTTCCACAACTCGCTTTACCTGAAGAATCTAAACTTAATAGTGTAAACTCAAGCAATTGTATTTGGAGAACACTTGAAATGTAGTTTCTATGTGTTATGGCTAGTGTGAATTTGAAACAAAGTGTTCACAGGGAGAAATTGAGCTTTCAAGAAAAGAGAGCTTAGCCTCTGTAAACCTTGAGCTTCCCGTATGTGAAAGGAGTAGGGTGGTCTAGATGTCTGAGGTCTCTAAGTCTGACTCTTTACCTATCACTTATCACTATCCTAGCCACAATATTATTGTCAAATGAGTTATTTTGCTTTCATTACAGTCGTATTATAATAACACATTGAGAGTGAAAAAGGCCACCAAGGTCTTATTGTCAAGTTCAGTAAGATTCCTAATGAAATGTCAGACTCTTCTCCAGATCTATCATTAATACTCTTAATTGAGTAACAGTCTTTATAGTTCACAGGTTGTTTAATTACTTGAGTACATGTTTCCAAGCAAAGTCCACACTTAATATTTAATAATTCACGTAGTGACAATTAAGTTAAATGATTACTCATTATATCTTTCTCTACCAACTTGTCTACAGTGACAATTAAGTTAAATGATTACCCATTATATCTTTTCCTACCAACTTGTCTACATATTAAATCTAGATTGCTCCCTTCCTTCCTTCCTTCCTTCCTTCCTTCCTTCCTTCCTTCCTTCCTTCCTCCCTTCTTCCTTCATTCTCTCCTTCCCTGCTTTTCTTCATTCCTTCCTCAACTGGAAACATTTATATATTAAGTATATTTGCATATATTTTTTATATAAGTATGTGTACACATATATATGAGCTCTCAGTATAGTGAATAAGATAGTTACATTTACAGAAACTAGAAAGCATTTTTATGAGATTTTCTAGGGATCCAATTTTTCCTCTCTTTTAACATCACCTAGGGTATTTTCTATTGGTTGCATATTTGAAGATGGCCCAGCATCACCAGGTTACATGCCACTCACTGGAAAGAGGAGACAGAAAGTAGATGACTAGCGGCTATCTGTCTGTCTAAGGGTATGACTGAGATGCTGTACCAGTCGCAAATGCTCAGTTCTAACTGCCAAAATTTAACACATGGTAATGTCCAATTGCAAGGGAGGATAGGACGCTAATAATTATAGTCTCTAGCTAAGTTAAATATGCCCAGTTAAACCTTAGATATTCTACTACCAAATGGAAGACTAGGAGAATGGACACTGGTATATATATATATATATGTACCTTTGCCACATTATTTATTTTAAAAGTCAGTGTCTGGGACTCAGGGGTAAGAAGGGATGGCAGAAAATGTGTACGTAAATGCCCCTTACAGAATTCTAAGTAGAACTACTTTTAGATTTCTGCCTTTGTAATTTATTTCTTTGGGACAGTATAATATATAACATCATTTTTTTTTTAAACCTTGAGCCTTATGGATCCCCAAAATTGTACCTATAGACCTTAATGGAGAAAATACTTTTATAAGCCTGCCACTTACCCTGCTCACACTGTCTCTCTCTCTCTCTCTCTCTGAGACAAATAAATAAATATTTTTTAAAATAAAGATTTATTTGGGAGAGAGAACGCGTGCGAGCAGGGGAAGGGGTAGGGGATAGGAATATCTAAGCAGACTCCTACAGAGCGCAGAGCCCAACACAGGGCTGGCTTGATCCCATGAATCATGAGACCAGGACCTGAGCTGAAACCAAGAGTCAGACACTTAAGTAACTGAGCTACCTAGGTAGGTGCCCAGGGTCATTCTTTTTAAAGGCTGCCTTTTTTGGGGCGCCTGGGTGGCTCAGTCGTTAAGCGCCTACCTTCGGCTCAGGTCATGATCCCAGGGTCCTGGGATCGAGCCCCGCATCGGGCTCCCTGCTCCGCGGGGAGCCTGCTTCTCCCTCTGCCTCTGTCTCTCTCTGTCTCTCATGAATAAATAAATAAAATCTTTAAAAAAAAAAAAGGCTGCCTTTTTCATGAAATCTTTAGTGGTTACCACACCTGGATAAGATGTTGTCATTTGACCATGTACAGCACGTTTTATTGCATTTTATGTTACTGGGATATTTACCCCAATCTATTTTGTTTTGAAGGAACTTACATGCATTTTATAAGTATTATTATATCATGCTATTTTTTACCATATGGTATGATATAGAATCTATTATAGAATATGTAAACACTGGTCTTTGCATTCATGAAGAACAGGCATTATTTTGTATGATTTAAATTTATGAATTTTTATATTCTGTAGAACCGAGAACAATGCTTGGAAAATTCAGTATACATTTCTTAAAGTGTCTGAATAAATGAACTTTACTATATGTGTATGCTAAGTAAATACTAGAGTATTCCATGGACAGTCTTTCATCTAATAAAATGTCCCCTCTTTACCTATTTATTAAAATCGTTAGGCTGTTTTCCTGAAATACACATTAAGTAGAGATGTATTAAGATATATTAAAATTTCAATACTGTATACAAAATTAGCCAAAACAATCAATTAATCAGAACTTCTCAAGTTTCACCACCTAAGACAGGCAAAATGAAATAAAATAAATCACAGTGATAAAATCATTCAAAAACATCTCAGACATGTCTTGGATTCAGTATATATGTGACTCAAACTCCTACCCTTATTTCATCTGCAGAAAGCCATGAGAATCTATTTTCAGAATGATTACCCTGAAGCACTCTCTCATATTATGAAATAACCCATAATCTTCACTCCTATCTACTTAATGAGATGAGAAGATGGAATAATTTATTTTAGAGAGATTTATAGCCACAAGAGTTGGACCAAAATTGGTGTCCTTCTTAAAACTCAGCAGAGTTCTCCCTAGATCAGTGGTTAATAACCTTTTTGTTTTTTCAGCCACCTCCCTTTGAGAATCTGATGAAAGCTATCAGTTCTCTCACCTGAAAAATACACATGTACAAATATAACTTCCCTTTTCTTTACCATTTCAGAAGGTCCAGTGTTCCTAACTGCCATTTTTACACTACTTACACTACTGAGAACCTCCATTCTAAACTACAGTAGTTAGGAAAATCAGTCTTGCTCTCCAGGTTTAGACATAGATTTCCATATTTCCTTGATTTGCTTAAGCACTGGAGGAAGAGAATGTGCTTCTACCAGTTGGTGTAAAAGAGGATCTTATTCCACTTACTCTGTGTACAGAGGTCTGGAGCCTTGTGTTATGTTTCTGTGAGAATCTAAATGATGAGATCCTAAGGTAGCTAGGTCTTCAGTGCTTATAGCTCTTGTCCAAGGAAGGTTCCTGTATGATATATTACTTCTAAACCTTTTTGAATATTGCTTCCAAAATTTGATAGTCCCCTCAGTGTTAATCCCATATTTTCAATGAAAATTTTAAACAAGCAACACCCCTCACTTTCCAAGTTCTCTTGCAACTACAGGACTGACATACATTGGCTTGCTAGTCATATATATCCCTACAGCATGTAGATAAAGAGTTAGTTACATGCTACATGCAAAGGCATAAAAGTGGACCACTTTATTACACCATACATAAAAATAAATTAAACATGGATTAAAGACCTAAATGTGAGACCTGAAACCATAAAACTCCTAAAAGAAAACATAGACAGTCTCTTGGACATCACCCTCAGTAACATTTTTATGGATATGTCCTCTCAGGCAAGGGAAACATTTAAAGCAATAAGAAACTATTGGTACTACACCAAAATAAAAAGCTTTTGCGCAGCAAAGGAAATCAACAAAACAACAAGGCAACCTAGGAATGGGAGAAGATATTTGCAAATTGTTTATCCAATAAGAAGTTAATATCCAAAATACATAAAGAACTTATGCAACTCAACACCAAAAGAACAAAAAATCTAATTAAAACATGAAAAGACTTGAATGGACATCTTTCCAAAGAAGACATACAGATGACCAACAGACATATGGCAAGATGCTCAACATCACTAATCATCAGAGAAATGCAAATCAAAACTACAAAAAGATATTACCTCACACCTGTCAGAATGGCTAAAATTAAAAAAAATAATTAATTAATTAAAAAACACTAGAAACAAGTGTTGGTGAGGATGTGGAGAAAAAGGAACTCTTGTGCACTGCAGATAGGAACACAAACTAGTGCAGCCACTGTAGAAAACAGTATGGAGGCTCCTCAAAAATTTAAAAATAGTAACACTAGGGCCCCTGGGTGGCTCAGTTGGTTAAGCGTCTGCCTTCGGCTCAGGTCATGATCCTGGAGTCCCGGGATCGAGTCCCACATCAGGCTCCCTGCTCGGCAGGGAGTCTGCTTCTCCCTCTGACCCTCCTCCCTCTCATGCTCTCTGTTTCTCATTCTCTCTCTCGCAAATAAATAAAATCTTAAAAAAAAAAAAATTAAAAATAGTAACACTATATGATCCATTAATCTACTACTTGGTATTTACCCAAAGAATACACAAACACTAATTCAAAAAGATATGCACACCTCTATGTTCACTGAAGCATTATTTACAATAGCCAAGACAGTGAAGCAACCCATGTGTCAATCAATAATCAACAGATGAATGGATAAGGAAAATGTGGTATGTATGCATGCACGGGCACACACACACACACACACAGAATGGAATATTACTCACCATCAAAAAGAATAAGATCTTGCCATTTGCAATGACATGGATGGACCACCTAGAGGGTATAATCCTAAGTGAAATAAGTCAGACAAAGACAACTACCATATGATTTCACTTATATGTGGAATCTAAAAAACAAAACAAATGAACAAACAAAAATAGATTCTAAAATGCAGAAAACAAACTGGTGGTTGCCACAGGAAGGGTGGGTGTGAGAATGAACAAAGTAGACAAAGAGAATTAAGAGGTACAAACTTCCACTTACAAAACAAGTAAGTCACACAAAAATTTAGTTACATGAGAAACAGTCTAGTTGTTTACTATCCATTTTGCTAGTGCACAAGGCAACAGAGTGTAGTTGGAGGTAACACACTCAGGTGCCAACCCTAAATTTATAGAGTTACAGCCACCCCCTTCCAATCTTTCCAACACTATCTCTAACTTTTGACAACTATTACTATTCTCCATCTATATAATTTTGTCATTTCAAATATGTTACATGTAACCTTTTGATACTGACATTTTATTTCACTCAGCAGGATTCCCTACATATCCATCCACAATTACAGTATCAATATATTGTTTGTTCCTTTTTATTGCTGAATAGTATTTCATAGTATAAATATACCACAATTTATTTAACCATTCACCCAGTAAGACTATTGGAGTTGTTTGCAGTTTTTATTGCAAATAAAGCTTCTTAGATAATTCATGTACAGGTTTTTATGTGAATATATGTCTGTATTTCTCTGGAATAAATGCCCAGGAGTATAACTTCTTGGTTGTATGATAAGCACATGATTTGTTTTATATGAAATTGCCAAACTTGTGTCCAGAGTAAGCTGTATGATTGTACATATCCCACCAACAATGTATGAGAAATCCAGGTTCTCTGTATCCTTGCCAACATTGGTATTATTACTATTTTTAATTCTGCTGTTTAATAGGTGTGTAGTGGTATCTCAACCTGCTCTTAATTTCTATTTCCCAAAGGCTAATGATGTGGAACATCTTTTCATATATTTATTTGTCATATGTATATCCTCTTTAATAAAATGTTTGTGGATATGTTTTGCCCATTTCAAATTAGATTATTATTAATTTTTTTTTGCTGTTGATTGCTGAATGTTCTTTAGACATTCTAGAAATAAGCCCTTTCATTAGATATGTGGTATGCAAATATTTTCTCTCAGTCTTTAGTTTTTCCTTTCATCTTTTTAGCAGGATCTTTCACAAAATAAATGTTTTTAGTTTTGATGAAATCATGTTTATCAAATTTTCACTTTATTTATCATACTTTTAATGTCATATCTAAGAACTCCTCTCTCAATCCAAGTCCTGATGATTTTCTATTTTCTTCTATTTTTTTGTAATTTTACATTTAACATTTAAATTCAACATCTATTTTGTGCTAAATCTGTATAATGTGTGGGGTTTATGTTGAGTTGGTTGGTTTTGTCCGTTAATGATGAGTTATTCCAGCAAAAATGGTTAAAAGGTTATCTGAAAAGCTATCTGTCCTCTAAGAAATTGTAAAAAACAAATATGGATTTTTCAGGTATGGAAAACAAGTGGGAGAATTGAAACATTTAAAGAGAATGGTTTTGTTTGAAATGCTTGAGAGCTTTGGACCATAATAGCTAAAACCTCAGAGAAAATTATTATTATTATTATTTTTTAGATTTAATTGTAACATCCTTTGAGGGCAAAATCAGGTCAGGCTAGAAACTTCCATCAGTAAAATTAATGAAACAAAAAGTTCTGTAATTTCCTAGCTACAGAACTGGAAATTAAAAGAAGAGCTGGTGGATTAATATAGTAAAGACGTAATTCTTTAAGTTAAGAATTTTCCCAGATTTACTGCATCCCTAAATATTTTAAAATTACTTATGGCTTAATTTATATATAAGGATAGCATGTAAATACTTAGTCATTTCAGATTCTCTTGGAAGACAGATTATGTCAACCTTAGTATCTTTGCCTTTTTTTTCAAATACAACTTTATGTCCTTTTGGATGCTTGAAAAATAAATCTTCAACAAATACTTCCTTGGCCACTGCCATGCTTTCATATAACTAAGAAATTGCAGCTTGGTTTAGTTGACAGAGCAAAAAGTTTGATTAAGAAGGGAATTAAGACTTGGCTCCACTAATTATTAGCTGTATATTCTTAAAGCTTTCTCAAATCTCCTGCTACAAAGCAAGTTATAAATAAATAAATAGAAAATAAATAAAATAAGCACATTAGCTTAGATATGTTTATTAACTTGAGGGATAGGGAAATCTTAGCTTGCAGGACTGTTGTGGTAAAGGATTAGGACTTTGCAGACCACATAATAGGTGATCAAAGCATTAGTTTCATGTTTTTAGCTGCCCACTCATTTTAGCATCCCATTTCCATTTTATTATCGCCTTTGGCTCTGCCTTCCCAGACAAATTTCAAGGACATTTATTACTCATTTCCCCTTCCCCATAGAATACTATAAAAAAAGTCCCATTTTTTCTTTTGTTTAACTATATAGTTAATCTTTCAAATTTCCTGTTATCTGGCATAAATAGACTGGTATAAATATCTGGCACATTCAAGGTAGGAAGTGAAAAATTAGAAGGTCATTTAATTGTTTCGTTTTGCTTTTAAGTGTGTCCCTGGTAGTTACCGATCACTCAAGGGCAAAGTAAAAATATAACTTATTTTTTTTTCTCATCTTATTTTCCTCTTCACTTCTGTGAAAAGAGACAAGCTGCATGATTTTGCTCAATGTGCAAATGTTGGACTTACTCAGGGGAAGATTACTTAAAGGGAATTATAATGATAGAAAGCAAAAAACAAAAACCTGACTTGATATTTCACAAATCTTCAGTACTTAATACTGATTTTGTAACTTCATGGGAATGGGTAAATCCTGAATAGTTGGGTCCTGGGATAAGTGATAACTCAGTTTTTTTTCACTGCAGTTACTAGTACTTATTTAGTTTGTAGATTTCAGAATATGGAAACTATACTTCTAAATTGTCAGGAAGTCAATGGAGAGATCAATCAGCTCTATCTACATTTTTGTCCATTTTTCTGGATCACATTTTACATGTGAGACTGACATTTTATTAGTTTAAAACATAGAATATTGGCAGTTTCATATGGTTTATCCTAATATATGAAACAGATACATATGTTCATGGATCTACCCCCACAGTAGCAAGAGTTCATTCGTGTCAGAATTCCTTCAAATATGATCAATATGTTTTGAAAAATTTTAAGCTACCATATAAATGGTAAAGTTAGTATTCCTTCCTTCATTCAAGAAATATTTGAATGTCTGGCTTACTCTATGCCAGACAGAGTACTGTGCACTTGGGATTGAACAAATTAGCGAATATCACCACCCTTGTGAAGCTTAAACTCCAGTGGGTAAGATTTAAGATAAATAAAGAAGAAACATAAACTAGTAAAGCACAATATATTTATAGTGTATTGAATACTAATAAATTAATAAAAATTGGGAACAAATAAGCAGGGAAATAAGATATGGTATAGGTGGGTATTACAATTTTGAAATACGGTATCTGAGAAAGACCTCAAACAAGAATAAATGTCTAACGGAAGGGAAGAAGCAAGCCATGCAAATGTCTGTAGGAAAGCATTCCTGGCAAAAGAAAGTGAGTAAGAAAGAAGAAGAGAAAAAGAGGTCAGATTATAACAGTGGGGCCATCTTAGGGAAGGCTCTGTAAATTAAAGATTTGGCTTTTACTATAAATAAGTTTGGAAACCATCATGGTTTCTGAGCAAAGAAGTAACATTACTTATTAATATTTTAGGAAGTCAGTCATTCACTATGGTAACAGAGTTTGGAAGCAGAACAAAAAAGAAGGAAGTTAGTTATAGAAGTTAGTATGGTACTATAATTATCCATGCAAGATATGGTGGTGGCTTAGAGTGAAGTAAAAATGGAGGTAGTTAAAAAGGATTGGATTTGATAGAAAGGATATGGGAAGTGAATAAACGAAAACATCAAAGATGACTCCAAGATTTTTGGCCTGCAGAGTTTTAATGAAAGGAGTGAAAGAAGAATGTGGGAAGAGTAAATTTGTGATAGAAAGAATATCAAGAACTTAGTTTTGGGTGTGATAAATTTAAGAAGGCAAATGCCTCTAACCTAAATAGAAGACCTAAAGAAGAGACTGAAGCCCTTCGCCATGGGCTGCACACACCCTTGGTCTAAGACTCAGAGAAGCTAGAAGAAAGGGTCCAACAGCAACCTAAAAGGATGGGAATCTGAACACTGCACAGCAGCAGGTAAGCCAGCAGAGTAGCACTTATACATTTGTGCTGTGACAGCACTTGACATACATGTATCTTAGCGCATAATGGCAGGTGTCTCATTCCAGTTTCCAATTCTCACAAAAACTTCTATTCTGCTAACTCTAATCTAAAAACAAACTGGGATTGGGGTGTGTGGGTGGCTCAGTCGGTTAAGTGTCTGCCTTCAACTCAGGTCATGATCCCAGGGTCCTGGGATTGAGTCCCACATCGGGCTCCCGGAGCCTGCTTCTCTTTCTGCCTCTGCCTCTGCCTCTCTCTCTCTCTCTCTCTCTGTGTGTCTCATGAATAAATAAATAAAATCTTTTAAAAAAATAATAAATAAATAAATAAAAATAAAAACATACTGGGGAGTTTTATTAAAGAATTCCAGCTTAGCCCAGATGATACAACATAAAACCACCAAGAATGGGCAGTTGCCTATGTATGTCTGATATTTAAGCAAGATGACTGGGCTTTAAACATACATTTGGGTGGGTCAGCTGTAAATGGTATTCAAAGCCAAGAAGCTAATGCCATCACCTACTGGGTGAGCACAGAGAGAAAATGTCTGAGGATTAAACCCTGAGGCACTCTAAATTTCACAAGTCATGACTCTGAGAAGGAACCAGAAAAGTATTCTAAGTGGGAATAGCCAGAAGTATAGGAGAGGAATCAAATGAATGTGTGATCTCAAAAGTTAAGTGGGGAAAACAATAGGGTCAAATAAAAAAAAGTGATCATTTCTCTCCACAACTGGTAAATTTCCTCATACAGAATGTGCACTGCAGTTTTTAATCCAAGTTTTTTTAGACGCATAATAAAGACTATGGGATAGACTTGGTTCTAGACTTTTTTGGGGAGGGGGATGGGGAGAGGGGTAGGAGAGGGGCAGAGGGAGAGATGCGGGATGGGCAGAGAGAGAGGGAATCTTAAGTAGGCTCCATGCCCAGCAAGGAGCCTGACAGGGGCTGGATCTCACAGCCCTGAGATCATGAATGGAGCCAAAAGCAAGAGTCAGACATCTGACCGACTGAGCCACCCAGGAGCCCCTAGAATGGTTTTTAAATGGAAGAAATATCTGAAATATATACTTTAGGTATTGTATCAGGAAGGAGTATAGAATGTTTAATGTAAAAATCAGTGTTCATGCAATTATCTCTGTTCAACAGCAGGGATGTTCACTATCACTATAGTTGTTCAACATAGTACTAGAAATCCTAGCCTCAGCAATCAGACAACAAAAAGAAATAAAAGGCATCCAAATCGGCAAAGAAAAAGTCAAACTCTCCCTCTTCCCAAATGACATGACACTCTATGTGGAAAACCCAAAAGACTCCACCCCTAAATTGCTAGAACTCATATAGGATTTCAGCAAAGTGGCAGGATATAAAATCAATGCACAGAAATCAGTTGCATTTCTAAACATTAACAATGGGACAGAAGACAGAGAAATTAAGGAGTCAATCCCATTTATAACTGCACCCAAACCATAAGATACCTAGGAATAAACCTAACCAAAGAGGCAAAGGATCTGTACTCAGAAAAACTATATAACACTCATGAAAGAAATTAAGGAAGACACAAAGAAATGAAAGAATGTTCCATGCTCATGGATTGGAAGAACAAATATTGTTAAAATGTTTATGCTACCTAGAGCAATCTATACATTCAATGCAATCCCTATCAAAATACCATCAAGTTTTTTTTCTTCACAGAGCTAGAACAAATAATCATAAAATTCATATGGAACCAAAGGAATGTTGAAAAGGAAAACCAAAGCTGGTGGCATACAATTCCGGACTTCAAACTCTATTACAAAGCTGTATACATCAAGACAGAATGGTATTGGCACAAAAACAGACTATGGAACAGAACAGAGAACCCAGAAATGGACCCTCAACTCTATGATCAACTAATCTTCGACAAAGCTGGAAAGAATATCCAATGGAAAAATGGCAATCTCTTTGACAGCCACATGCAGAAGAAACTGGACCATTTCCTTATACCATACACAAAAATAGACTCAAAATGGATGAAAAACCTAAATGTGAGACAGGAATCCATCAAAATCCTAGAGGAGAACACAGGGAGCAACCTCTGTGACCTTGGCCACAGCAACTTCTTGCTAGACATGTCTCCAAATGCAAGGGAAACAAAGGCAAAAATGAACTATTGGGACTTTATCAAGATAAAAAGTTTTTGCACAGCAAAGGAAACAGCCAATAAAACTAAAAGGCAACTTATGGAATGGGAGAAGATATTTGCAAATGTCTTATTAGGTAAAGGGCAAGTAACCGAAATCTAGTAACTTATCAAACTCAACACCCAAAGAACAATTAATCCAATCAGGAAATGTGCAGAAGACATGAACAGATGTTTCTCCAAAGAAGACATAGAAATGGCCAACAGACACATGAAAAAATACTGCACATCATTTGGCATCAGGGAAATACAAATCAAACCCACAATGAGATATCACTTCACACTAGTCAGAATGGCTAAAATTAACAGGTCAGAAAACAACAGATGTTGGTGAGGATGCAGAGCAAAAGGAACCCTTTTACACTGTTGGTGGGAATTTAAGCTGGTGCAACCACTCTGGAAAACAGTATGGAGGTTCCTTAAGAAGTTGAAAATAGAGCTACCCTTGGACCCATCAACTGCACCAGTAGGTATTTACCCCAAAGATACAAATGTAGTGATCTGAGGGGCACTTGCACCCCAGTGTTTATAGCAGCAATGTCCACAACAGCCAAACTTTGGAAAGAGCCCAGGTGTCCATTGGGAGATGAATGGATAAAGAAGATGTGGTGTATATATATACAATGGAATACTACTCAGCCATCAAAAAAAATGAAATCTTGCCATTTGCAACAATGTGGATGGAACTAGAGGGTATTAGGCTAAACGAAATAAGTCAATCAGAGAAAGACAATTATCATATGATCTCACTCATATGTAGAATTTAAGAAATAAAACAGAGGATCTAGGGGAAGAGAGGAAAAAACAAAACAAGATGAAATCAGAGAGGGAGATAAACCATAAAAGACTCTTAATCATAGGAAACAAACTGAGGGTTGCTGGAGCAGAGGGGGTTAGGGGATGGGGTAACAGTATGACAGACATTAAGGAGTGCATGTGATGTAATGTCACTGAGTATTATATAAGACCGATGAATCACTGACCTTTACCTCTGAAACTAATAATACACTATATGTTAATTAATTGAACTTAAATAAAAAATTATCTCTGTTCACATGCTGTAGACATTTCATTGATATTGAACATCATCTTAAGATTCTTATTTACTGAACTCCCCATGTCAGACAGGGAAATTGCAAAGAAATAATAAATGGCACATTTTAAAGAGAATCACCCTCCTGAATTCCCTTCTCTTCTGAATTCACTGATTACCTATAAATGAAGCCTCCAACAACTCAAGCACTGTGAACTACCAATTGTTTTCAAACTACACTCTTCCATGATGTCATTGGGCAGTTGTTCCTACACAGAAAGAACTGACTCCAGAGACTAGGTTTTCTATTTCCAGCTTCCCAAAAAAATCGCTTAACTTCTTTTTTTTTTCTTGACCAATACTTCATCCATGAATTTTTTTTTTTTAAAGATTTTATTTTTTAAAGTAATCTCTACACCTAACATGGGGCTCGAACCTACAACCCTGAGATCAACTTCTTTTTGCCTTTTAAAAATGGGTAAATTGCTCCTCAGCCCATCTCTCAGAGGTGATATGACTATTGATAAAATACCATCCGCAGATCAATTTCACACACACACATACACACACACACAAGTGGCATGTTTTCAAAGCACCTGAAGAGCAAACCAGTGAGATGGGTTAAATTCGTAACTGGTATTAAGCAGTGCACTTGTTGTGATGAGCACTGGGTGTTGGATTTAAGTGATGAATCACTAAATTGTACACCTGAAACTAAAAAAGATTTCATAGCTTTGTTTAAAATTGTATAGGAAAACTTAAGTTCAATATTTGTTTAAATATCCACACTTACATACCAGTACAAACTTTTCTATAGAAATAACAATATTAATGAATTTATATCACTTATTTCTATAATTACAAAATAACATTAAAAAGAACACTATGAAAATTACATCAATATTTCATTTAGAATCATAATCAATCATATCAATATTTAGTCTAGAATCAATGAATTACATATATGTGTACATGTATATGTGTGTGTGTATATATATATATATATATTTTTTTTTTTTTTTTTCCTGAAAGCATTTCCTCTATTGACTTTGGGCTATGTTGGAACATTTTAAAAAACACATCTCTGGAGATAATCTAAGTTTAGCTTTAGTCATTTCGGAGAATAATGAATTGGATTTCCTAGCACCTTAGCATTTAACATTAGTGAGTGATTTAAAAAATTATCAGTAATAAATTGTGTTTATTGCAGTAATAAACACTGCTCAGCCCAGTGGGGCTAAATAAACAAGAGCAAAGAGAAAATAGAACTCTTCTCTGTTCTGTTTTCTGACTAACCTTAAGCAGCTTATCACGTCTCACTTAAAGTAAAGACAGGTGGGCTTGTTTTTCAGCTTCCAGACCTTTCATCCTCCACTTAGCTTACTGATTTATCCTTCTGGAGAGTCAACATCTCTTATTTCATGAGTTTACAGGTGCTTGATGCTATGTGAAGTTTTTAACAGCTTAGCAAAATACGTTTTATAATGAGTTGGAAGAATACGTCAGTTTCCATTTCAGACTGAGTATCAAATAGATCCACAGGATACAACCTGCCTGTATTTAAGCTTTTTTAATAGCTAAGTAGTGTTTTGGTAACTCTGCAGTTAGGAAGAGGATATTTGTGGCCTGCAACCATGAAGGTGGAGATGTAGAGCTCTCTATCCAGAAGTGGAGTTGGAATTGTACTGATATATCTGTTTCATATCTTTAGTTATGTAAAATAATGATAGAATATAATTATGCATCTGATTCTTCCATCTACTAACTGCATAACAGCAAGTGAGTTGAACATTCTGAGCTCCTTTGTCTATCTATAAAATGTGTAAAATCACCCTAAACTGACAGCTGTTCAATAAGGATTGGAGTTAACTTTGTGAAGCCCCCTAGCACCGGGCAAAGTTCAGGATAAATACACTACAAATGGTAGTTAAAATGATTGGGACAACACACTTTTGTTCACTGAGGTTTTCTTTCCCTCAAAATGATGGTGATTAGATTCCTTTTATATTGAATTCTTTCTCTCAGATCTAGAATTGTATCATAAAGATACTTTGTCACAGAGATGTTTTGAAGATAAAACGTTAAACTCCATCAAGAGATATTTTGATTAAATGGAAAATAATATTTTCTGCCCCTTAATTTAGAAAGATGTATAAAAATCTAGTTACGCTCACCCAAGACAAGAAATCAAAGAAAATTATAGTTTTATAGTCTTCTTGACACTTGAAAGAAACACTGAACTTACTTAACCAAATGTTTATATTATTTTTTAAAAAACTGGTTGTTAAAAATAGAAATATGGAAAAAGAAATTGACTGCTACCAAATCTAAAGATATTATTATGTTTTAAAATAATGCTGAATTTATCTTAGAGTAAGTTTGGGATTCCTCCAGGGAGGTCTGTTTCAAATTCTCTTTGATATCAGATATGGATGATATTCACATTTTTGATAAACAAATTGCACCTCTCCAAACTCTCTAATGAGTCAGTAAGAAGGAATGAACTTTGTTTGCAGACACTATGTGCTCATATTTTTTAAAATTTTATTTGCTTACACTTTATTTTCTATGCAAAATTATTTACGACTTTCTAAAGCCTGTTAACTGACGAAGTGACCCTCTTACTCCCTGGGACAAAGAGATATTGTGGTCTAAAGATCACTGAAGTACAATCTGAAGGTACAGACATTTGTCCTGGTTAGGTACAATGATGATGGAGTGAAAAAAAGAGCCTGGGTCCTTAACACCATCATCAAGCAGCTGAACAGATACTAACAATTCCTATTCAGACTTTTTGCCTTCTAAGAAAAATGATCCCCTTTTGTTTAAGCCACTGGAATGATGCTCTTGATTTCCTGCAGCTCAACACAATTCCAAATTGATGCAGGCTCTATTTTTTCATCCTCAAAACAGATTCTTCCAGGGACTCTAATTTTCCCACTACAGTTCACAAAGATGTTCCTGTTCTCAATTCCTATGGTTATAGAAAACACATTTCTAGATTTCACAGGAGAGTGCCAAAAATTGTTTAATTTTAATCTTTGTAATAAAGATTAATTGTTTAATATGGAAGTAAAGTAGACAGGTTTTAAGCCAATGTAAGGCTTCTTAAATAATACATCTATAAATCAGGAGAAAGTCATGACAGTCATCATTTTTGGTTTTGTGCAATTTTGTTCCTTAAGTATTTTTTGCTTTTTATTACTACCAACAGGATCATTATTGCCAAAGACTTTTCCCAGCTTGTTTTTAAAATAGCTTGTTATAACTAAATATATTTATAATTTTGCATATAATGCCTCTTTTGGAGATTTAAAAGGATATTAATGTATTCAGGCTTTGAGAACTTACATAGTTTAATCAGGGATTCCAAATTATGTAATCACATCTCTGTATTGCTGCTGCTGTGTATAATACTTATTAACAGCCCTGGGAATCAAAATTTTAGAAATGCTGAAATTAATTATGCTATTCTAAACAGGTCTGAATCTCACAAGTTTCCGCTGCACATAAAAAATGCTAAAAAAATGTACCTGTTTACTACATTAAACCCTTTTGCCTACTTGTTTTCAAGTGTATGTCAATTTACTGTTCATAAATTAATTTCAAACTACAGTGTAGTTTGTGATATAAGATTGGAATGATTTTTCTAGAACATAAGCATTATAAGAAAAATTGCAGATAGAGAAAATTATCTATGATCTCAGTGAATGACAATTTCATTCTCCCCTTTGTTCAGGACAAAAACCTTGGAGTCATTCTCCCTAACTCTTTTTCTTATATCCCACATCTAAACCGTTCTCAAATTGTTGCCTCTACCACTTAAATAACTTCTAAATCCAAATTCATCATATATAAATAAATTTTGACCATTCCTGCCACTTACAGTACTTCAACCTACATCTAAGTCATCATCACCTCTCACCTGGATTACTGGCATGCCCACTGACTCAAATCACTACTCTGTGACTACTCCATCCACATTAATACAGTTGACCCTCAAACAACATGGGTTGTACTGCATCAGTCCATGATGTGCAATTTTTTTTTTGATAAATTTAGCCTGTAAATGCATTTTCTCTTCCTTCTGATTTTCTAAATAAAATTTTTTTCTCTAGCTTACTTTATTGTAAGAATAAAATATATAATACAGCATAAAAATATGTGTTAACTGACTGTTTATAGTGATTAGCAGGGCTTCCAGTCAACAGTAGGCTATTAGTACTTAAGTTTTGAGGAAGTCAAAAGTTATACATGGGTTTTCAACTATATAGGGTATCAGCATCTCTAACCCCTGTGTTGTTCAAGGGTCGGTTGTATTCTTACAGGAAATCTAAAGTCATAATTTTAAATTAGAGTTCAGATCACATCACCCTTCTACTCAAAGCTCTTCAGTGGTGTTCCAGCTCACTCAGAGAAAAATGACAAATTTCTTGATGTTTCACTTGCACTCTCTCTAAAATAGATAAAATCTTAAAAAAAAATACACATTCAAAAGTCTTAAAAAAAAAGATATCTAAGATAAAGCAATACAGAGGCCATCATTATTTACATTGGGTGACAACAAAGTTCCACAGGTAGTGGTCCCTTAATCCTCATCAAAAATCAGTAAATGGAATTAGGTACAATCATTACCTTTATTTTAAAGTAAAGAATCCGTGGCTCAAAGAGTGCAGTAGCCTACCTAAATAACACTGTTGGTAAATGCCATGCTAGGGTTCAAGCGTATCTATATCCAAAGCTCATTTCTCTTTTAGTGTTACTATACTCTTCTTACTATAATATAAAATTGGTCAGGGAACAATTCCAGACAAAAGGATACACAATGAAATTGTGCAGACAAAAGGTTTTAGCTGTCCAAAGATAAGATCAAAGGTTGTTTACCCTAAATGCCATAGTGGTGCCATAAATGCCCCAGCAGGCTTCTGGCTAGCCATTTAATTATTCCATTATATTAAAAAAGTATGTAAACCTGTAACTAGCTCTCAGATCAGTGCTTCATTTAGGATAACATATAACATGGCTGTACACATGTTCACAGAGAAACTATGTAGTAGATCATATGAATGTGGGTCTTGGAATAGGGCAGGTTTGAGTTTGAATTCTTGCTCTATGATTTAACTTGGGCAAATTCTTTACCTTGCTTCACTTGCCTCTGTCTGAACAAATATTAAGACCTAACTAAAACTGCAATTGTGAGGACAAAATAAGTAAAGCAATTAAAAAGTTCTGTGTGCAATGAATGCTTGGCACTAAATATATCCTTATTAAGCAAAAATAATACCTTGATTTTAATTTTTTTAAAATAATACTACCTAACCTTTATGACATTTTTAACATAAGACTCTTAAATTTGACATACTAAGTCTAAAATTTAAGCTGACAGATTTTTGTTAAATCCTAGTTTTGCTTGGTTGGTATGAGTCCCCTGTAAAATAATAAAATCTATCATGTGTCAATCTGATATTTGGGAAGCATAGGGAGAGTCATTTAAATGAGTATAACACTGGTTGGCTCAGTTAATTGAGCATCGACTCTTGATTCAGCTCAGGTCGGCTCAGGTTGTGGTCTCAGGGTGGTGGGATTGAGCCCTGAGTCAGACTCTACCCTCAGTGAGGAGTCTGCTTGAGATTCTCTCCCTTTCCTGCAACCCCTCCCCTTGCTTGTACTCTCTCTCCCTCTTTAAAATAAATAAATAAATCTTTAAAAAAAAGAAATTATAAATGAGTATAACATTAAAATGCTTCATTGAACAGAGTATTCTGAATATTGCCAGCCTTCAATAAAATTAACCCTAATCTTCATTTTAAATACTATTTATAAAAAGAATTAAAAATCTCTCCTTATGCTAAATGCCAACTCTAAGGCTAAAAAAAAAAAAAAGTAACAAATGTAAAGATTTCAGACAAAAATGGTTACATCATTTAATTTAGTTATTTTCTAAAATAAAAGACGATCTTATCCATATACAGAAAGTTCTCTTCAGGCCTGTTTTCAGTCCTTTCTACCTTTGTTTTTCTTTTATCTATCCAAGGTTGTCCTAGTTAGAGAGATGTTGCTACAATATATTTGACTTTTAAAATATTTAGGCTTTCTGACCCCCAAAAATTGACTCAAGTGGAAGAAGCATGATTGTTATTTTAGTGCATAATTTAACCTGGTAAGACCTTTCAAGTAAACATAGACACTCATAAGTCATGGGCCTGAAAGGAAATATTCCAGCCTTATGAAGGTCTAGGGCCTGGCATGTTTACCAGATGGCTGAATTCCACAGAGTAAATCACAATCCAGGTGTCAGAAATTCCTTCATGAATTTACAGCCTGCAGAAGAGCTTTGTTAGCATTGCATGTTAATGTTGAATATGCACAGAACTATATAATCTCTTTTTATAAGGGTACCAATTACCTTCCAAAGACCTCACCTCCTAATATCACCAGGGGTTAGGATTTCAGTATTTTAATTTGGGATGGAGGGGTACACAGATATTTAATCTACAGCATTTGGCATAGATAACTGATAAAATATTGCTTTGTATTATTTATAGTTTGCTGTACGTGGTATCTTCTAAGTCAGAGAACAGCTACCATATTCTTTAAAGAGTGTGATGGTAAAATATTTCAGGTTTTGAAGGTTGTATGGACTCTGTCATACCTACTTAACTTTGCCATCTTAGTGGAAAAGTTGTAGTGGGTAGTAGGTAAATAAATGACATGATTGTGTTACAATAAAACTTTATTTACAAAAATGGGCAGACAGATTTGGTTTATGGGCCATAGTTTGCTGACCCTTGTTCTAAATTAATAGACTAGGAAAATGTATGTAATTCTCATTTTAAAGTATGTATTCAATTATTAATAATTAGCTTTTTTGTTGTGTGAAAATTAATAAAAGGAAACTTCATTAGAGTCAAGAGCCTAGAAGGGGGAGCCAGTACTACTCAATATCAGTTACAGGAAGAATTGTCAATTCCAGACCCCAACAGAAGAATTCCCAACAGCAAAGAATCATCAATTACAAGGTCCCAACAGGGAATGATGTACATTGCACCTCATACAATAAATCGACTACCCCTGCAACTTAGCCAATGAGAAAGCATCATCATCCTGAACTCCTGCGTTTCTCCAGTGGACTTTCATTCAGAACAATTTTCCCCAACTTCCTCCATCTCCATAAAATAATATTCTTCTTCTTTTTTCTTTTTTTTTTTTTTTTGAGAGAGGAGGAGTGGGGGGTGGGTAGGGAAGAACAGAGGGAGAAGGAGGGAGAGGGTCTTAAGCAGACTCTAAGCCCAGTGTGGAGCCCAACCTGTGATCTCACAACCCTGAGATCATGACCTGAGCTGAAATCAAGAGTCCGACGCTTAACGGCTTAACCAACTGAACCACCCAGGCGCCGCACATTCTTATTATTAATCTGTGGGACTTGCCTATGTTTTTACCATAGCTTGTGTGTCCCAAATCGTACTTCTGCTATTCCTGAATAAGCCCATTTGCTGGTAAAATAACTGGCTATTTTATCTTTAAGGTTAACAACTGTCTTCAGAAAATTCTATATTGAAAGAAATCCTATAGGGGTACCTGGGTGGCTCAGTCAGTTAAGCATCTGCCTTTGGCTCAGGTCGTGATCCCGGGATCCTAGGATCGAGCCCCACATCTGGCTTCCTGCTCCGTGGGGAGCCTGCTTCTCCCTCTCCCTTTGCTACTCCCCCAGATTGCTCTCTCTCTCTCATTCAAATAAAATAAATTAAAAAAAATAAATTAAGAAAGAAAGATTAAAAGAAAGAAGTCCTATAGATATTTTTTTTATAAAAAAAAAAGAGTATCAAGGCCAACTCTGGTAATCAATATCCCAGTGCACAGTGTGATAAAGTCAGGTAAACAATCAGTATTGCAGAACATTGTACAGAGCTTAATGAAGGTAACTAGTTTTCTGTACTATTTTTTTCTAAAATTATAGTACTGCTACTTTTAATACAATAACATACAAATTTAAAGACAATAAAAATAAATAATACAATCTGTCAGACTTTATTCTTTAAAATTATCAGAGCAAATGTAAATTAATGTGAACTTAAGAAAACAAGCTATTTCAATAAAAATGTTTGTATCTGAGGAAATAATAAGCATATAAATAATACAATTTAGCACTACTTATTCATTAATTAAGATGTAAATCAATCATCCTTTGAGTGAAATTCTATTCTTTTACCCTTGGAACACCAGTTGCACAATTTTTATGCAGATTCTTTAAGTTTTCTCATTCTTCAATTAAGGTACATATGTCACATAACAAATCAAAGCAAATAACCCTAGAAACATAAATAAAAGCCTTCTTGGTTGGGGGGAAAAAAAGGTAAAAACAACTTGAAAGAGTGCAGCCTGAAAGACACTAAAGGTTTTAAACGCTGCTACTCATATTCTAACTAAATTAAATAACTGGCTCTTTCAAAAGCCTCTCCTAATTTCAAAATAGATGGCACAAACAGACATGGTAACTGAAAAAGACTGAGACTAATTAATTTAGCTTGAAAAACTGTTTCTATAAATGTCATTTCCTAAGATTTCGAACAGCCTCTCTCTTGATGTTTGTGTGATTGATATAAACAAAAGTACTTGAAATACTAACAGTCACTGAGTAATTAATTGATGAAGATTACTACCCTTGGCTACCGGCACTTGAATTGACAGATAAATAAGCAGAACAAAAGATAAAGTTCAGAAATACACTGGAGTGCATGTAGAAATTCAGGATATCAAAGTATTTCAAATCACTGAGAAAAAAAATTGACTTTTAATAACTTGTGGTGGGCAACCTGATAGAAATTTGGTAAAAGCAAAACTGAACCAAGACCTTGCACAATATACAAGAATAAACTCTAAATGAATTACAGATCAAAAATAAATGAGTACATAAAAATAAAATAAGTCATATCAGTACTAGGAAAAAAAAAAACAGATTATTTTTATAACTTGAAGATTGATGAAAAACTTTTCAACTATGGTTTTGTTAAAAAGAAAATTATAGGCCCAAAATACCATCACAAGGCTAGGCCAAGTAACCAAACTGGGGCTTAGTACCTAATCTAACTGCAATTTCAGCCTCCCACAGAAATTAAGTCTTAACCTGTAATCAGGAATTTTCTGATAAGCACTGTTGAGGTAATCTGTCACAAGGGCCCTCTCCACATCCCCAAAGGAAGTGAGATAATCTACCTAATAAGACCCCTTGTTCTGCCACGTAAGGGAAGGTGACCTTGCCTGAAACAACCCTTTCTTTTCTTTTGCTGAAAACTTTCTTGCCCCACCCTCCTTCTTATAAATACCTTCCATTTTGTATAATTCTCAGAGCTTCCCTCTACTTGCTGGATGGGATGCTGCCCCATTCATGAATCATTTAATAAAGTCAAATAGATCTTCAAATTTACTCAGTTGAATTCTGTTTTTAAATAGATTAAAAACTCATATTCAATAAAAGCGTGTAATAAATTCAACTACATTAAAATATGTTGCAAAGTAAAAAAAAAAATCACACGCTACGAATAAAGTCAAAAGATAAATGAAAACAGGGAAATATTTCCAAAAAATATCAGTAATAACAGGATAACCTTCCTAACCTAAAAGAAATTTATAGGACTTAAGGGGAAAATATCAGAAACACAATGAGTAATACTATAATAGTAACAGTTCACAAAATAACACAAAATGGCCTGTAAATTTATAAAAAGATGCTCAACTTCTTTCATGATGATAGTAATGCAAATGAAAACTATACTGAGATAACATTTCTCACCCATAATATTGGCAGAAATTCAAAAGCATAACAAACATACCGTACAAGTGAGGCTGTTAGAAAACAGACACTTTAGTGTTTTGCTGGTAAGATTACAACCCTTCTGGAGAAGAACTTGTCAATATCTAATAAAACTACATCTCAATTTACAATTTACCCAGCAATCCCACTTCTAAGAAACTACCTTGAAGGCTCATCTTCAGGACTGTGAAAAAAATATGCATAGTTTTACTCATTGTGGCATTATTTTTAATAGTAAAATATTGGGAATGATATCAATGCCAAATATAAAATACTGAATAAACATATTCATACATTCATATAACAGGGTACCATTATTATATAGTTGCCAAAAGGAATAAGACAATCTCTATGACTGATTTGGAGTGATTTATAAGATATATCATTAAATGGAAAAAGCAAATTGCAAAACAGTAACCTATCTTTTGTTTAAAAAAAGAGGAACCAAGAATGGGTGTTTGTGTGTGTATGTGTACATTTGTGTAAAAACAATAAACATAAATACATATAAACAGTTTACATATAAATACATATATATGTAATATATATGTTACATAAAATTGGCTAAAAGTAACAGAGAAATATAAATCAAATCAAAATGAGTCAAACTGATCCCCTACACAGAATAGGTGGGATCCCAGTGGAAGAGAAAAGGAAGAGGATGTAATTTTTCTTAATGCTATAAAGTTTGATGTTTGAAGTAATTTAATGTTTGACATTCCTTCCTCCAAAATCATTAAGGATGTAAAAAACCTTTATGAATATGAACAGAAACAAAGCTAAATATATTTTAAACTGATAATACAAGCAAACAAAAATAAATAAATTAAAAACAAGTTCAACTAACTTTTAAACATAATACTATGACTATATGTGATCAGTGGGATCTATTTTAAGGGAAAAAATGGAAAGAAATCTTGAATTTTAATAGCAAGCTTGTGTGTGTGTGTGTGTTTGTGTGTGTGTGTGTGTCGCAGTAGTAGTAGTATTGATAAAGTAATTCCCAAACTACTTGATGTGTATTATAGCATTAAGCAAATGAGACAAGTATCTTAAAGTTTTGGAGACCAACTTTTCTCTATGCATACAAATATGCAATGGGGTAAGCAGAAGAAAAAGCCTGTGGTGTACGATCAGAGTAGAAGTGCTTTTATGAACTCATAATTTTGAAATATACACACACCCACACATACATACATTCTAGCTGTGTCCATGGAATGGGCCAAATAACAATGGCAACTTAATTACACAACACACCTGATCTTGGTTTCTAGCCCCCTTTCACCACTGAAATAGCCAGGGCTGCTGCTTTTTTTAAAAAAATATTTTTATTTATTTATTTTTGCAAGTGACAGAGAGAAAGACACCATGCATGAGTGGGGGGGAGCAGCAGAGGGAGAGGGAGAAGCAGGCTCCCTGATAAGCAGGGAGCCCAATGTGAGACTCGATCCCAGGACCCTGAGATTATGACCCAAGCTGAAGGCAGATGCTTAACCTACTGAGCCACCCAGGCGCCCCAGGGCTTTTTAAACAAATTGTTGCTTCTAGAGTAAGGATAGAGAAAGCATAAAATGACATACTTTGTTGTGGCTGAAAGTATGGAAATGCTCAATATATGCTAATAATATATTAGAGGATACATAGGACCCAGTTTGAAGAGTCTGCCACTGGCCACATCTGAGACATTTTGGGGCTTAAAAGAAATAATGGCAGTTATGAATTATAACATATGCTATATATATTTAAAAGAATCCATGAGCCCATGATGACACAAACAAACCAAACAGACACAAAGAGTGGGAATACTTAAAAGGGATATCTAGTCTTTGCAAAGAATGCCAAACCCTCATAGCAGAAATGCCTGAACTAGCAAATCTCCATTTTAAAACCTATAATATTAATTTCAAGCAAGTAATATCTTGGGATCACCCCTCATATTACTTATTAATGACAACAGAAAATGCACCTTTACAATAAAGAAAGAGACCAAAGTTAAATCACCAATAACAGTACAAACTGACATCTCAATGCACCACAACAATACACTGAGAATAGCATTATCACCTTACAGAATTCTAACCAAAAATATTTAACCTGAAACTACAAAGAAATAATCAGATAAAAAAAATTAGAGACATTAAAGATAACTTGACTGAAATCTTAAAAAAAGATCAGTGTTATGAAAGATTTTTAAAGAGGCAAGCAAACTTCTAGACTACAAAGAAATAATCAGATAAAAAAATTAGAGACATTAAAGATAACTTGACTGAAATCTTAAAAAAAGATCAGTGTTATGAAAGATTTTTAAAAAGGCAAGCAAACTTCTAGATCAGAGGAGATGAAAAAGATATGACAACTAAATGTGATGTCTAATTCTTGACGGGAAACAAAACAGAACACTACAAAAGGCATTATCAAGGCAATAAGGGAAATTTTCATTTCTTGGCTGTAGTATTTAGGAGTGAAGTATTTGATATCTGCAAAAATACCTTAAACGGTTCAACTATTAATTCCACAATTTTTTTAACTTCTCTATAACTTCACATTTAAAAAACCAGAAATATAAAGAATATTCCTTCCAGCTTAACTACTATCCTTATAAAGTTCTTTAGACATTTCAGTTTTTTAGATATTTTGGTTCTAAATGTTGTTCTGTCTTCCATTCATGGGACTACAGGCAACACTGAACTGACATGTTACTTTTCATTAATATGTGAATGTTTGCATACATATGAATCAACAGTGGAATCTGTTTAACATACAGATTCCTGGGCTCCCACATATTGAAATTCAGATACATTAAGTATGGGATAGTTTAGTATCTGAAGCTTTAGAAAAATATTCCAGAGAGCTTTTGAAGCTAGCGATATAAGATCCACATTTTAGATGGTTCCCAAAACTGGTTGATAGACTAAACTGAAGAAGTGTGTTTTGTTGGGACACCTGGGTGGCTCAGATGGTTAAGCATTTGCCTTCGGCTCAGGTCATGATCCCAGGGTCCTAGGATCAAGTCCCGCATCAGGCTCCCGGCTCAGCGGGGAGCCTGCTTCTCCCTCTGACCCTCTCCCCTCTGATGCTGTTTCTCTCTCACTCTCTCTCTAAAAAATAAATAAAATCTTAAAAAAAGAAGAAGTGTGTTTTGTTGTTGTTGTTGTTGCTGTTGCTTTTTCATTTAAATGCATGGATTACCCAGCTATAGTCAACTCTGTTGAGTAAGGTTTTCCAGAATGATACCCAATTTGTGTTTTCAAAACTCCCAAGAAGTAAAACAAGGCAATACTTCATCCCCCAAGAGATCCTGATTTGGGAATCAATAACAAATGACACCCCAGGCTTACTAAACTTCTTGGAAGCTTCCTGTAAAAGTGTGGTACAGTTCATTTGAGAAAAGTTATAAATACCAAAAGATCCCCTTAAATTGTATTTTCAGGAACAAAAGACAAATTCAGTCTATAAAATTCAAGTAAGCATTTGTTTTAGGCCATAACTTCAACATTACCTTCACTGCCCCCACACAGATTTTTTAGTAATAGTAGTACTCCAGCAATTCCCTTGTTCATATTTATGAATCAAACAAATAAACATGAGAGCATCTGCATTTGCAAGGTATACATAATTTGAGTAGATACTGGGTGAAGGAAACAAAGCAGCTTTTATTTCTTTAAGAAAAAAAAAAAAAACATTGAGAGAGGAAAACAAAACAACTACATGCAGGCTGGCAGCATCTGGAAATAAAAGTGTGCCACTTTTCCAAGTGAGAGCTTTCATAGCTGTTGTACAGAAGACAAGAGCTACACCGTCTGCAATACTATCACCTGGGGGTTCATTAAAAATGGAGCTGTTACATCACACCAACAAGTGTCAGGGCTGATGGGAAAAACACCAAGGACTCAGTAAGTAAAGGGTGATGATGGTAGAACACAGGCCTAGAGATTCAGATTGAAAGCAGACTATATAAGACATTAAACACAAGCTGAAAGAATTTAAGGGATACTTAGGTGGTGATGCCAAGATTTCAAAAGTTGCAAGTTCAGTCATCCTGTAGTATGAATGTTATCTCATGGTTTTATTTTACATTTCTCTAATGAACAATAATATCAAGCATCTTTTCATGTGGCTTACTTGCTATCTGTACATATTTCTGGAGAATTGTCTATTCAGATCCTTTATCCTTTTCTTTCTAGTATTAAGTTTTAAGAGTTCTTTATATTCTGGATTCAAGTCCCTTTTCAGATTTACAAATACAACAGCTTCTTTAAAGATAAGAAATGTATCTGAGAGCAAATGGATAAGCCACCTAGAGAACTAACATGGTTTAACTGAAACTTAGTTAAGGTTGGTTGTTTTCTTGTTTGTTTTTGTTTTTTTGAGGAGTAAAACTTCTAGAGCACTATTTAAGATTCCAGAATAAATCACCAGTATGAGAATTTAGGCATAAGTAGGGAAGTTATTTTCTAAGTTGTCAACTACAGAAATGGTCTCATTGTCAAAGCCAGAGCTCTTGTCAACCCTTGTATTTCAAAAATGTACTTTATTAAAGAGACTAGAAAATTTAACACAGGATACCAGAGGTAAGCAATTCTTTCTACACATATTGTTGCAATTTGATCATCTTAAATATTGATTCCCAAGGCCATTTTTTACCTCATAAAACATTTTGTTTTCTCAGTTTAGAAGAAATACATTGGTCTTTTGAGGCACTATTTCTGCCTTCTTTCTTTTGATGATGCCACTGAGTCTGACCTCTACTTTTATGAAAGGACCTGATGAACATATTTGAAGACAGAGGAATCTTACACAGGCATTCAGAAGTAATAATGTCTCTTTCACAAAGTAGTACTAGTTTAATGTAAGTTTGGAAAAATGTTTGGGCAAAGAGAATTATTATGTTACTATCATACTTTAAGTATAGTTGAAATTTGACTCACATAATTTATTAAGGCAGCCAAACATTTTGTTCAGAAATTTGAAATAACATTGAGAAAGTATACTTAAAAAATGTATTTCAGCAAAGCTACAGTCTGACATTTCATGTCTCTGAGGACCCATTTCAATGAAAAAAAATATTCTCACAGAAATATTATAGGACTTAAGAACATCAAAAAAAAACTGTACTGCTGAGGCTATAGACAATTTGCAACAAACACAGATTTCAGCAGTCACACATTCAGCAGCTTTGAGATGGCCCATCTTTACATAACATTTTATGTTCTGCAATTCACCTTAACCTAAATGGGTTTCTGAAACAGCTATCCCATCTAGAGACACTGATTTGGTTGAAAAATATAATCACTTATATCTTTAGCCACAGCCTTATTACATATGAAATAGTTTTTCTTGTACTCTTTTAATTATATGCACAGATACAACCACAATGTTGAGAATTATAGTCACATAAAAATTTAAAACAATTATCGAATCATTATTTTATATGGTATTTTTTTTTAAGAATTTTTTTAAGAATACTCATTTAGTATCTACTCAGTCCCTGTGCTGGAACTGCAGTTTTAACCCTGAATGAAACAGACTGGAGATAGGCTTTCAGGGAGCTCCAATTGTGGAACAGAAGGGCAATAAATAAGGACACAAAAAGTAATTATTTAACTTCAGTACTATGAAGAAAATAAAACAGTTAATATGACAGAATACCAGAGTGGAGTAGATGATTTAAATAGTGTGACAGAAAGGTCTCTGAGAAAGCGGCATTTGATCTGAGATCTTGTTTGTGAAAAGGAACCAGACTAGGGCTAACCTAGCAGGAAAAACACTTCAGGCAGAGAGAACTACAAGTAGAGACAATGAAGGGTGGAAAATGCCTGGTGACAACAAAGACACTCAAGAACTCAGCAATGAACTCAAGTCACAGAACCACCACTTTCAAGAAGTGTATATTCATAACAGAGATTAGCCCTGATTCTTGTTTGTTTTATTTATTTATTTATTTATTTATTTATTTATTTATTTATTTATTTATTT
>NW_023270418.1:6254921-6498885 GCF_011800145.1 Mirounga leonina
TTTATTTATTTATTTATTTATTTATTTATTTATTTATTTATTTATTTTCTATTCTTTGTGGAATATTCAAGGAAGGCTATAGCAGAAGTAGTTTTATTCTTATATTCATTAAATATATCTTATTAAATTTCTGTTGTTTAGCAGGAATTATACTAGCTGCTGGTGTAAAGCATGAACCAAAGACCCACCTTGTGCACTCGATACTTTCTGGAAAGCTTATTGGTTTAACATCATTTGTTTAACATGTACCCTTCTTGTTGTTTATTATTAAGTTGGAACCCAAAAGACAAGAATCTTCTCTCTTGGGGTGCCTGGGTGGCTCAGTCAGTTGAGCGACTGACTCTTGATGTTGGCTCAGGTCACGATCTCAGGGTCGTGAGATTAAGCCCCAAATTGGGCTCTCAGCTCAGCAGGGAGTCTGCTCCAGATTCTCTATCTCCCTCTCCCCAGGCCCCCCGCCCCTGTGCACACTCTATCTCTTAAATAAATTAATAAATCTTAAAAAAAAAAAATGACAAGCTAAGTGGTCAAAAGACTACTAGAAGGTGCAGGCATCCTGGAGCTGGTCCTTAGGGAAGACTTGCTGGATGATGAAGAAACTTGCTAACATGTGTAGGAAAACCACAGCTGGCCCTTATGAGCTACTAAGAGAACTTCCAAATGCCACTGTGTTTGGCAGCTATACCAAAAACAACCCACTAGAATGAAAAGACCCTTTCTCTTGCTACGATCTTTCAGTTCCTCCAGAGTTCTTTCTTGACAAAGTTTAGTATCAAGCCAACATGCAAAGCAGGAATATTTTCAAGGTTCAAATCTAGTAATACAAAACAAGGGAAAGGACTATAGATTTGTATTTGAGATGCAATATATTCACAACTGGTACAGAAACTATTTTGACAGACTTAGAGGTCTCACCTCCAGAGTAGGTAATAAAACCTATGACTGAAGCAACCATCTTTACCCTCATGACTAGTCTTGCTTGACAATGCTACTCTTGATGCTTTCATATTATGTGGATTCTTATGTTTTTGAACAATTATCTAGTATCCTTGATGTTTATGCTCTAGAATCTCAACCTATCAGCGCTGATAAAATATTCTAGTCCTTTGTTTTTAAGAAAGGATGAAGAATGCATTTGGATTCACCACCAATGCCAAAACACAACTTGTTCTCCATTAAAAAATGGGAAATTAGTAGCTCTTTGCTCTTTCAACAGTCTTGAGTGACTGTGACTATAGTTCAAGAATCCTTTAGGAGACAAATAAGAGATGCTATACTGCAAAGTTTATTCATTAACTTGCAGCTCTCAACCATAATTATATTAGAAAAATTTCCAATGCTATTGCCTTTCCTGTGAGAAAATTCAAGAAACTCTTTTGAAGGATTTTTTCTAGATTGCATTATCCTGATAATTTAATGTAATGTATTTTTCCAAATGTTCTGGAAGTAATTAGAAGTACATAATAGAGAAAAGGAGAGATTGTAAGGAAGGGGAAATTGAGGGGTATATATATAAATGATATATAAACGTTTTTGCAAGGCATCTTTAAAAGAAACAAAGGAAGTTGAAGTAAGGTGCACTAAGCAGTGGATCTTCATTCCTATTATGAACAGGCATTAGACCTGTTGTGTGAGAGTGTGTATGAGTAAGTACATTAATTTATATACTCATTACTTTTTTTTTTTTTAGTTTCCCTATGATCCTATTACAGGCCAGGCTATTCCTTACCATGCCTCATCTGACCTAGGTTCACCACATACACGATTTTCATATCTTGAGAACATGATAAAAAACATAAACATAAGCCTGCATCTTTTCATAGTGGGCACACATAATTGGCCACTGAAATACTTACAAGGAAATAGCTTGATATTTGGAAGCCTCTTGTATACAGGGATTGATCGTATCAATATTAAGTATTCCAGCACCAAAGGACAATGAGAAGAATAAAGATTGTGGAGTCAGGAAGAAAGTTTGAATTACAGTTAGTTTTACTGTTTCTTAAAAATATGAGCTTTGGCAGATTAATTAACTTTTCTTAGAGTCAATTTCCTCTTATGTAAAGCATAGATAAGAACGTACCAAACCAGAAAATTGTGAAGATTAAAGGAATTATATATATCTATTTCCTTTGTACTCCCAAAATATTAGTTCCCTGCGTATTATAGACATTACTGCTTCATAATTAATAATTCCAGTGTTAATCTAAGTGAATAACCTGACCGTTCCCTCCCTGTCTTTTATGCAAACTGCTCTTTTTGCCAGAAAACCCTTCCACCCTTTTTGTTTCCTCACTCATACCTTTTTGTTCTTTGATGCTCAGTTCAAACATCTCTTCCTCCAGAAAACTTCCTATTACCCTTGAACTTATTAACATATTCTCTCTCTGCAATCCCTTGGCATGCTGTGCCTACTTCTGTTTATACATTTGTTTGTTTATACATTAATCACTGACATAACTTCTGTCTCACCTACTAAACTATAAGTTCTTCTGGGTAGTAATATCATTTTACTGTAATTTGCATCCCACATCCTCATTGCCAACTATAGGGACAGTTATTTTTTCCCACATATATAATGTTTCTAATTCTACTTAAAAATGCATATATTAAATTTTTAGAAACCAAAATGTCCACACATTGAGTTCTGTTCCACTGAGAATGAGAAATTGGAATATATGCAACCTGGAATCCAAGCCCCTGACTGCCTTTCCTTCTGCTCCTTTACTGCCATCTTCTGACATGATTTGTGTTTGCTGCTGGGGGCACTTGTCACTTGTCTCAGCCTCTTTTCTTCACTGGCTAAGTATCTAGGCAGCACTGAGGATTCTAAGCTAAGGCAAGGGATGCTGTTGTTATTGTAGATTATGTTATGTTTTACTTTCACCTGAAACTCAGGGCTTTTTCTGATTCATTTCCCTGATGGGAAAGGTTAGGTGACTGTCAAAATCTATCCTAGGGTGCTAAATCAGGACCAAAATTATTAAAATGAAAATACTGTGCATTGTTCACTGTAGCATTTATTTCCTTGATAATTTTGTAGGTGCTGTCCTAAGTCAGAGAGCATAGATTCTAGTCCAATTTGAACTTAAGAAAGTCACTAGTCTCACATCTGTAAAATGGTAAGGATTGGAAAAGATTGTCAATGACTTCTATAGGCATCAAAATTTTATGACTGTCTTTCATTTTATAGGATATTTCATTCTAACTTACCTAAAATAGTACACATGATACATAGATGTTACTCTGTGAGTAAATACTGGCTGCAAATCATAGTCATGAGGCTAATTCCATGCATACTTTAACAAACTTGTGAAGTAAACAGGGAAGATAATACTGCCTTTTCCATTTTACAGTTGAGAGAAGTTGCATGTGGATTCAAGGCTAAAAACAAATTCTGGCTGTAGGTCCTATGTGTTTCCTTCCTTAAAACAAATTACATTCATCCACTAAGACTATGTAAAAAATGTAGAAACAAACTTTTATTTTATAAAATGGTAGAACTTCTGTACATCCTGAGTCCATTCCAAAACACAACTATAAGGCATTTTTTAAATTAAAAATGATTTACTAGAGGAATATATGTATAAATTACTTCTACTTTATCTTATTATAGAGAAAAAAAATAGTACTGATGTTTCCTAAGGGAACAGGAGGCAGAAAATGTGATTATAAATCAGATAATTCCTTATTATGAATTCCTTATATAAAAATCCAGGGAAATTGATTATCAAACCCATTATAATTAATTAAAACTGAGTTAATAACTGACAATAGGGTGTATTGGATACCAGTCACTGTACTTTCAAATCTCAAATATTTTATTCAGTTCCTGAAAGGAAACTGATTTCCAGATAACTAAAAGATCTCAATTGGACTGCTTGGTAAAAAGACACTAGATTTTCCTGTTTTGTTTCAACCCTACAATTTCTTTAGTGTGTAGGGTCAATGAATATAATTTATTTCTGGACAATTAAAGATAATGAAGGATCTTTGAGTTGTTAGTAACTATCTTAGATATAGCCCTCCCTGTCTAGCATGTTTACTTTTTTTTTTTTTTTTTAAGATTTTATTTACTTATTTGAGAGAGAGAGTGAGAGAGAGAAAGAGCACAAGAGGGGGGAGCAGGAGAGGGAGAAGCAGACTCCCTGCTGAGCAGGGAGCCCGATGCGGGACTCAATCCCGGGACTCCAGGATCATGACCTGAGCCGAAGGCAGTTGCTTAACCAGCATGTTTACTTTTAATTATGGAAGATATGGTGAAGATATATTTATCACAGAGCATATATGTACATTTTTTTAAAATAAATCTCTATTCTCATTATTGTTAATTTTCATTCAAAACAGGGGGAAAGTAGGATTCACACAGCACTCACTGTTCCATAGATATTCTGAAATATATCTGGGTACAAGTTGCCATTCCCTTGATTAGGGCTCACTCCTATTCCCTGAGAATGATTCTATTTGGCTTTTGGCTCTAGCCCCTTGGCTATTGGTTCCATCCATCTCTGATTCACCCTGCCTTTTTCATTAGAAATTACCAGTGTTTGTTGCTAGTAGTTTCCTCATCCAGTTTTCTAAGTATTAGATCCAGGGCCCTAAGGCCTCTTTCATTTTTATGGTCTCTGTACTTTTAGTACAAGCTGGTGGTATCTCTACCAGCACCTAGCACCTTCAAAATTTTTAGAGTTTTTTTTATAAGAGTTCTATGAATCTAATTTGAGTTTCCTAGTTTAAACAAATACTACAACCACAAATCTTATTAAGATATATCCTTCTCTAGTGATACTGCTATGAGACAACACCCTTATGATTCTTAGAAGCTTTATTATTTACCAGAGCGAATGTGTTTGGCATGCAAGTCCTTAGAGGATACTTGTCTAAATGTTTCTATGAATGATTGCCTAAGATCTTTCTGATATCTATAAAATGAAAACAACAAAAAACAAAACAAAACAAACAAAAAAGCCACACACACACACACACACACACACACACGTTAGTCTTGCCTTGATTTAATCTTTGGCCTGGAGTCCTTCTGCTCTCAGGAGATACTGGTAGTGAGAAACTTTAATTTTGGTACCCAGCAGGTCCTTCTTTCACTTTAAGAGTTCATTCTTTAGCACATCCTTCTCTTCTCACATCTTATCATACATAGCAGGAGGAAGCCAGATGGCACTTTCAATTTTTCCACCTAGCAATCTCTTTAGCTAGATCACCAAATCCATCAGGGATATTTCCTATTTTCCATGTTACTCCAAAAATGTTGCCAAGTATCTGCTATTATAAAACAAAGATCCCATTTCCTCCAGGTTTAAAACATTTTCCTCTCTTTAAGCTCAAGGTCATTTAGACTTTCAGTATCACTTGCCTTGATGCTTGTAGGCTTCCCCACTCTCCTTGAAGCTCTTCAGATTTCCACCTGCCACCTGGTCCCAAAGCCAATGCCACGTTTTAGGTTGTTACGACTGCACAAAATTCTAGGTACTAAAATCTGTTTGAATTATCATTTGCTGCATCGCATATCACCTCAAATACTGAATCTATTGGATTCCAGACAGAGTCTTCCTTGGCCTTGTTGTCTCACAGAAACTGATTATGTACTCTCTAATCAGGGGATCAATGATTCTGGCCAGTACAGTTATCAGCATAGCTGCCCCTTGGTTTTCAGACATGAAGAACCCACGTGACTGTGACTCCATTGCCTCAGTAATTCCTTAGGTACTAAGACTTCCAACTCACTAAATCTAAGACGGGGAAGGGGGGGGGTTGTACTGGAATAAAAAAATTCCTGGTTCAGGCCTTGTACTTCTGGGCTGAGCTATACTAGTATCTAACTCTCAGAGGCCACTGCAGGAGGAGACCCTTGCTATCCAAGAAGGAATTGGGGTTCAAAATTCTAAACCTTGTGTGTCCTAACTAAATGTTCTCATTCCATGCCTCAGAATCTCACTCCGTCCTGCTAGTCTCATTACTTTATTGCAGGAGTCAGTAAACTTGTTCTGTAAAGGGCCAGATATTAAATATTCTAGGCTCCTCTGGCCTGTGTTCTCTATTGAAACTGCTCAATTCCGCCATTAGGAAGCATGAATTGACAATATGAAAACAAATGGATATGGTTATGTTCCAGTAAAACAAGCAAACAGAAATTTTAATAAAAGCTATTGGTGGGCCAGATGTGGGTAGTGGTTTGCCTTCTTCTGTGTTAGTGTAATAATGTGTCAGGCTGAGCACTTAATAGGTGTTTAATCTAAAAACTTATATTCTGGCCTTGGGATTGATTTTCAAACACATCTACTGTTAGAGATAAAGCACTTTTAAAAATTGCTATAGAGACCTTCCAATTTTTTTCTTGTGCTCTTATTTGGACATTTTTTTCTCTGTTCTTTTCTTTATGTACACACTCTAGTTTTGTTAAAAACTTCAGCACATGCTTCAATTGTTTTTAATCATTGCTATTAACCATAGTTACTAGGTGCTACAGACACAATTTCTCAAAATCTTGCTTATCACCTATAGTACACTGTGGCTGGCTATATAATTGATGGAGTCCAGTGCAAAATAAAAATGCAGACCCCTATTCAAAAAGCTGGAAAAGTTTTTCTTTCTTATATGGTTTCTCTCTCTCTCTCTCAACTGTCATGGAGATTTTTATTTGCCATTAAGTATCACATCGGTTCAGGCATGGGGAAAGTGCTGGCACAAGTGCAGAACCTCATAGGTGCCTAGGGCCCTGACCTGTGACACAGTGGTGCAGAATGTGCATGTGTGACCTCACCCTCCCTATGCTACACCCAGGTCTCCACTTGGGCAGAGAGCAGGGTCAGAGGAGCAGATGACCAAGAAACATTTGCAGGAAGGTAAAGAGGCGGGGCAGAGGGGAAGAGGAGTAGGACTGCAGGTGAACTGAAGCTCCAAGCCCTTGGCACATGGTCCATTGTCCCATGGGACTTCCCTTACATAACACAAATTTTAAGATAAAATTATTAAGAATTTCAAGAGAGTTGGGGCGCCTGGGTGGCTCAGTCGTTAAGCGTCTGCCTTCGACTCAGGTCATGATCCCAGGGTCCTGGGATCGAGCCCTGCACAGGGCTCCCTGCTCCGCGGGAAGCCTGCTTCTCCCTCTCCCACTCCCCCTGCTTGTGTTCCCTCTCTCATTGTGTCTCTTTCTGTCAAATAAATAAATAAAATCTTAAAAAAAAAAAAAAAAGAATTTCAAGAGAGTAGACTACAGGGCATTAAACCCTGAGCAAAGGGCCTTTGTCACTGCCTTGGTTGTGTGATCATAGAGCTGGTACTGACTATATTCCATCTTCCAATACCACAACCAATGACAATTTGAGTAACTATGATGCCACTGAAAACCAAGCATTACCATTTTCCCTTTTTTTTCTCATAAGATATCCATGTACATATTATATATATATGTACAACCTAATCCCAGATTTACATTCCAAAGACCCATTTCTTTGGGCCATTCCTGGGCTAACTACTGTATCAGTAAGTGTCTCAGCAGATATAGAGACTATCCATTCAAAAGTGGTGATTAAATAAATTCAAAGAAAAGACTATTTACAAAGTTTTGAGACAGGGTTATGTAAAAATAACAAAGGAGGCAAGCACTCTGGAGAAAATTGGACTAGAAAGCAGTACTACTTTTAAATCAGTAGAGACAAAGCTGTCTTAAGAGAGAAAACTCTAGCTGTAAAATTATCAACAAAAGCTGTAGCCTTCAGTGGAGGAACTCATCCACTGTCAACCACATACCAGGAAGGAGGAAGTTGGTGGAATAATTCTTTCTACCTCTCTTACCTCCACCCTCTATTCTCCCACTGGTGCCTCCTCCCATTTGATAACTAAAGCACTCTAAGGGGTGGAATTCCTAAGGATCACACTTTTGAGGCATAGAACATAGAATGGACTGTAAAAATAGAAATAACGGAGCCAACAGAAGATCCAAGGGAAGTCATTTTTCACTTATGTGCCCACTGCTGTATATATAACAGTATCCTATCCAACCACCACTAAAAATATAATAATAATGTAATAATTAATAGATTGGATTGTTAATGTAATAGATTAAGTTTGGTGAAATCTGAGGTTTATTGTGAGGCCAACCAATCCTCAATGATTTTCATATTCTAATAATTAAAGCTTAAGAATCTCTAACTGGGAACTAACTGTTCAGCTAGCACACAGTTTCACATGCATCATAATGGGGTTGATTTGAAGGGTAAATAAGCTTTGGAGTCATTTGTCAGGAATAGTTTTTTGTTATTTCTTTCTTACAATAACAACATTATTATAGTAATATTAATATTAATAACAGATGAGGCACTAAACTGAATACACAGAAATTTTCAGGACTGCAATTTGAAATGGATTATCAGAGATAGTGCTCCACATGTTCTCATAGGATACCAGACTCTTTTCATAACTACTTGGAATATAATAAAATAAAGATAAAATAGAAGACATTTGGAGGATAAAATACCTTACAAAAAAAATTTCATGTAATATAGATTGTGGTTACTTAGGATATTTATCATACTCAAAGGTAATCTCAAGAATGATTGTATATTCTAATAACAAAAATGTGTATCAATTTACTCAGTATTCACTAAGTGTCCAACACTGTTCTGGTGTGCTTGAAGTACAGAGAAATTGTTATATATTTCTGCTTAAAAGTCGATTAACTGCCTTTCAAATTATTTAGAAAAATAATCACCTCTTTATCAGTCAGGGTTTCTATTTGAAAACAACAGAAGCCACCCCAGTTAGTTCAAGTAGAAAAGCAATTTATAAAAGAGTATCACAAAATCTCAGGGATCAAGTGTTAAGTTTATAAGCTATCCAACTAAAGAAATAATACTACATTGCTAAAACTGGGCAATGGACACATAAACCTCAGCAACTCAACCCCCAAATCTTTATATTTCAGTCACCAATATCATGAGGAAAAAAATGGATCTCTTAATTTATCAAGTACTTCACACTGGTTTCTTCTGAATCAAGGTCACACACTGGGGTCTCTGACTGGTGAATCCAGGTTTTTGTTTCTGTTTTTCTAACTGCAGGAAAGACTGAAAATTTGAAGTTCTGGCTTCTTTTTTAAAGGGTGGGAATACTACACAAATAAAATTATGGCAAATAGTATAAACATTGGAAAGTCATTAAAAAGGACTTCTGCATGATGAAATAATGTGGGCCAGATTTACTTCTATATGGAAAAAAAAACAGGAAATAGGACACTATGTGTTAAATAATTATTTTAAACATTAAATAATACACTTCTAAATAACTTACAGTTCAAAGAGAATACCACAAGGAAAATTAAAAATATTATGAACTATATAAAAATGAAAGAACAACAAAATAAATACATAAAAATTTGTGTCTATATCTAACATAATTCTTACAGAGAAATTGATAGATTTAAATGTTTATATCAAATAAGAAGAAAGGTCTAAAATCAATGCTCTAGGTTTCTACTGCTTAAAAAAAAAAGCTAAAAAACAAGAGTAAAGCCCAAAGAAAATAGAAAAAAAAAAAAAAAGTAAAAAGAAGAAAGCTCAATAAAATAGGAAATGGATAAAAACAGAGAAAAATCATTAAAACTCAAAGCAGTTAGGGCACCTGGGTGGCTCAGTTGTTGGGCGTCTGCCTTCGGCTCAGGTCATGATCCCAGGGTCCTAGGATCGAGCCCTGCCTCAAGCTCCCCTGCTCAGCGGGAAGCCTGCTTCTCCCTCTCTCACTCCCCCTGCTTGTGTTCCCTCTCTCGCTGTGTCTTGTCAAATAAATAAATAAAATCTTTAAAAAAACAAAAACAAAACTCAAAGCAGTTATTCTAAAAAGACCAACAAATGGAGTTCGTAGTTAAAACCTTTCCACAGAAAATATCCTAAGCCCAGATGGCCTCTTTGGCCCAATCCGTCAGACATTTAAGTGAGAAGAATTATCAATCCTTCTCTAAATCTTTTAGAAAAACAAGGAACATAACTAAACTTATGTAGCTAGCATTTATAAACTGATCTTATGTGGCTAGCACCAAAACAGACCAAAATATTCTAAGAAAAGAAAAATAAAGACTGATACTCATCACTAACATACACAGAACAGTCTTAGCTAAAAATTAGCAAACAGAATGCAGTAACATATCTATACGGAACTAGATAGATAACACATTGGGACCAAGTTAGTTTTACCAGAACTAAAATACTGCCTTACCAATTAAAAATGAATCAATGTAATTCAGCACATTAACAGAAAGTCATTCTCATGCTCTCTGTTCTGGACTATTCCCCTCTATCTCCTCTTGGGAATTTTCCTTGTCCCCCAAATCCAAATGACGTGTTTCCTTCGCGTCCTGTGCTTAGTCCCCATCTTCTCCAGTGTCCTGTACACCTGAGAACGGGGCTCGTCTTTTTCCCTCAGCCTCCGGCACACAATAATTACATATCCCATAAACAGACCAAATTTCCATTTTCTTGTATGTGAAATAAAGGAGTAAGACTAGAGAATCTATTGGCAGTAACATGGCTCAAATAATCCCAACGCCAGGAAATACCTTTTTCTTCGTTTTCTTCTCGTCTAAGCACCTGACGCCCCTCAGGAGTCTGGAAATCGAAAATACAGTTCCCATGACCCCTCCGGATGTCACGTGGCCAGTTCACCCTACGGCAAACAACCAGGACTTCATTTCCCAGCATGCATCAGGACAAGCAGCCTCTACCACCGCCCCTCCCTCCACTCCACCCCACCCCACCCGCGCGCCTGGAGTGAGGGCCGCCCACGGCGTCGGAGGTAATCCCCAAGGCTGAGTGAGTGGCCCCCGAGGTCGAGAGTCTGGTATCTGCCGCCTGGTTCCTGTGGCCCACCGCGTCTGTGGTCTGTGCTGGGGCAGCATGGGCTCAGGGACCATAGATCTGATCCAGACTGCCATTTGTGGGAAGTTGGAGCCCCTGAGAACCGTGGTGCTGGAGCTGTGGCTACGAGAGCCCACCAGGCAGCAAGATGATTTTCTACGTGGCCATAGTAAATGCTAGCTTAAAGGGAGTGATTTGGCCACACTGCACTGTTCAAAGAGCTGGCCAGCCTACTCCACGTCTTGGCCATCCAGGTGCAGACCCCTGGCCATCCAGGTGCAGACGCCTCCCCTGGAGGGAGAACCCTTAACTGGACACGAGCCTCCCCTGCCAGGGTGGGAGTAAAAACCTCGAGTAAAAACTCCCCGAATCCCAAGGGAGGCTGAGGACCACCATCTGAAAGGGCCGGTGAGAATTAATTAACTGGGGGCCTTCTTTCCCTCAATACTGCTGGGGATTTGTTAAGGGTGAGGACTACTGGGCCCGATTCTACCGGTGCATATTCATCAGGAATAGCAATTTATTCAGGCCAAAGCTAACCCAAGGAAAAGGCAGAATCATTCACTACTGCTCTTGTCCCGGACTATTCAGGAAGGACTGCCCAGCTATTCCATGGGTAATGGTGACTGAGGAAACACACCTGGCCTGTTGAGTTGAACATAATCCGGTATGTTAAAATAGATATTATCATATGGATTACAAATAACTAATTAAATAAGTAAATAAAATTTATACAGATTAGAAATAAAGTGACATTTCAGATGACAATACTCTGTGTATAGAAAATCTCAAGATATGTATAAAAAGAAGTAAGTCTAATAAGATAATGTATCAATCTCACAAGATTCAAGGAAATACACAGAATTTAATTGTATTCCTATATTTAAGCAACGTATAGCTGAAAATTGAAATTAAATACCATTAACAGTAACGTCTCTGTGTATTAAATACTTTAGGAAAAAATCCAGAAAAATTTGAGCAATATTTGTACACAGAACCCTACAAACCATTGCTGAAAGAAATTATATTTTCCTTCTAAATTGATCTATAGATTGAACATTATTAGCCCAGTCAAAATTTCTAAAGGTCTGTGTTTTCTACAAATGGACAAACTGAAATTATAATGTATATGGAAATTCAAGGAACATAGTGTGATCAAAACAATTTTAAAAAAGAAAACCAATGTGTAGAAAGGCTTACACTATTTGATTTCAAGATTTCCTATAAAGCTAGGGTAGTGAAAACAGTGTGGTGTTTATGTAAGAATATGCAAATGTATAACTGGGACAGAATAGAGAGTCCAGAAATAAATCCATAGGTATGTGGCCAGTTGACTTTCAACAGAGGTGCAGGTATTCAATGGGGGGAAACCTAGTGTTTTTAACAAATGGAACAATTCATAATCTCATATAAAAATGAACTATATAAAGTTGAACTTGGAATGTATGATAGATCTAAAATTACAAAATTTTTAGATGAAAACATAGAGGAAAGTATTTGTAAACTTGAGTTATACAAAGACTTCTTAGGAAACAAAAGGTATGAATGATTTAAAAAAATTGTTAAAATTAGATTTAGTCAAAATTTTAAGCTATTTTAGAGGACACTGTTAAGAAGATGAGAAGTCTGGAAAAAAAACCTATGAATTACGTAGGAAAGATTAATATCCAGAATATTATACAAACATATACACGTGCATACACATGTTTTATTTATGTGCATGCAAATATATATACATGTATATGTGAATATTAATGATTTGTAAGACTATATATGTAATATTATCTATTAACAAAATGATAAATGAACAGACACTTCAACAAAGAAGATCTACAGTTGGAAAATAAGTACACGAAAGGCCATCAACATCATTATTTACTAGGGAAATGCAAATTAAAACCATAAGGATATATCAGTACATCTACCAGAATGGCTAAACTTTAGACATGCTAGCCATGATGCAATATAACTCAGTCTCATACAGTGCTGAAAGGAATGAAACATTCTATAGCTGCTTTGGAAACAATATGCTAGTTTCATAGTAAATTAAATATTCACTTACAACCCAGGACTCCCACACTTAGGTATTTACTCAAATAAATGAAATATGTCTGCCTAAAGACTTGTTACATGAATATTAATGGTGGCTTTATTCAGAATACTTCAAAACTGCAAATGACTTAAATGTCCATCAGTTAATGAATTGAAAACCAAATTATGGCAGATCATACACTAGAATACCATGCTGTGATAAAAAGGAACAAAGTACTGGTACATGGGAAAATGTAGATGAATCTCAAAGGCATTATGCTAAGCACAAGACACCAGACAAAAATTGTCACATAAAATATGCCATTTATATTACATTCTGGATTAGGAAAAACTATAGTGACAAAAAATCAGTGGATGCCAGGGTCTAGAGTGGTGAGAGGTGATTGATAGTAAAAGGGCTTGGGGGGAGGGGGCAGTGATGGAATTACTCTGTCTCATTTGTGGTGTTTATTTTAAGACAGTTTACACTTGTTAAAACTCGTTAAAATGTACACCTAAAAGGGTTAATTTATGCATAAAATTATACTTTGCTAAATCTGACTTAAACTTTCAAAGCATATAATATATCTCAAAGGTAGTGTGGGAATACAGGAAAGGCAGAAGAGGGAATGGGCAGTCTGGAAAGACTTCCCAGAGATGATGCCCGAGCTGGATGTTGAAGCATGACAGCAAGCTACCTAGTCAGGTAAAGAAATAAGTGGGGAGAGAGGGTGCATATGAAGTTTAAAGAGAGTTTCAACAGGTTCAATAGTGTATGAGCCACCGAGATGTAAGAAAGAGAAGTGAAAGTGGTTCACACTTTAGAGTGTGAATGAGGAGTTAGCAAAAAATAATGCTGGGTGTGTAGGCAGTGGCTAATACATAAAGATCCTCAAATCGTGAGATGAGATTTTAAATTGTATCTTAAATGTAATGGAGTATAACTGAATGATTTTAAACCAGAGGCTGACTCAATTAGATTTCACTTTTAAAAACTAATTGCAATACAGAAGTCAGGCTGAAAGATGGGGAAACAACAAAAAGCCTAGTCAGAAGGGAAAGATGAAAAGAACCTAAAACAAGACATTGGCAATTACAGTTGGGGAAGACATTTAGAAGATGATTCTGCTGCTGAGTAGGCAGGGAGAATCAGAAGATGAGTGTGATTTCCAGATTGGATGTTAATCTGATGATTAGTGCTGTTCCTGGATTGAGGAATGTAGCACTATGGTCAGATTTGCATTAGGAGAAGTTACAGAATCAAAGCTAAAGTATTAAATATGCTGAATCTAAGGTAGCTGTGGGATAATTGAGTATAGACTGATACAGTTTCTTTATTCCTTCCCCACAAAATTGCATTCATCTTGTACTACTTGCCTCTTTAAAACCAATTTTGTCCTATAAGCTTTTTTAATTGACTTCCTTTTTGTTGTTGTTGTTGTATCCTATTCTTATTCTTTTTTTTTTTAATTTTATTTATTTATTTGATAGAGAGAGGCACAGCGAGAGAGGGAACACAAGCAGGGGGAGTGGGAGAGGGAGAAGCAGGCTTCCCGCCGAGCAGGAAGGCCGAGGTGGGGCTCGATCCCAGGACCCTGAGATCATGACCCGAGCCGAAGGCAGACGCTCAATGACTGAGCCACCCAGGTGCCCCTACCCTATTCTTATTCTTGACCTCCTTTCCTTCTTCTACTATAACGTTATTTATTTATACGTAACTATGTATATAAATATGCATACACACATCAAATGCTCTCTCACAAACACTTGTAATTTTCAGGTGCCCTCTCTTCTTTTTGACTACACATTTTCTAAAGGCAATAATAGCTTTAATTTCTCCTTAATATAGTGATACTTGAAAATCTCTCTTAAAGGGGCACCTGGGTGACTCAGTCGGTTGGTTTTGGCTCAGGTCATGATCTCATGGGTCATGAGATCGAGCCCCACATCAGGCTGTATGCTCAGCAGGAGTCTGCTTCGATACTCTCTCTCTTTCTGCCCCTTCCCCCACCCCCTCTCTTGGGCGCACACACATGCTGCCTCTCAAATAAATAGATAAGTCTTAAAAAAAAAAAATCTGTCTTGAAAAATAGCTCAAATTCAGGGTCTTTGGGTGGCTCCATTGGTTATGCATCCATCTCTTGATTTCAGCTCAAGTCATGATCTCAGGGTCCTGAGACTGGGCCCCACATTGGGCTCTGTGCTGGGCGTGGAGACTGCTTAAGATTCTCCCTCTCCCTCTGCCCCCCCCCCCCCCCCATGTGCAAGGGCACATGCTCTCTCTTTCTCAAAACAAAACAGAGCAAAAACCCCTCAAATTCTAAAGATTTAGGAGTCTCAAGCAGCTTCTCATATTTTCAGGGGATAATCATGTTTTCTTTGTTGTTGTTGCTGTTGCTGCTGTTATTGTTTATCCATGGCCAAGCTTCTCTTATTTTGGTTACTGATTCATTTCAGAGCTAATTAAACTTCTACCAGGTATCGGGCAATGGAAGAGAGAAGATGCAATATATAACTGCATCCATTTTGGTATTGATTTTGGGCTGTAAGGTACACTTTGAACTGTTAGAACTCTTTTCTTAGGCTCTTGAAATGGGAAAAAAAAATCCTTTCCATGTGGCCAGAATATTCTTACAGAACAATCACTTCACTTTTTTTCTAGCAAATACTTCAAACTACAATGGGATAATCACGACAGACATCAATGGGTACAAATTAATTAGCAGTTAAGGAAAGTGAATAAATTGTATGAATTCATATGTGGTATGCATGTGTTCTTCTAACTTTTGTAAAAGCACAAAATAAAGATATCCCACATTTTTAGAATACATTATAGTCCATTATGCTAAATTATAAAGCAAGTAAAGTATTGGAAAGTTGTAGTATCTTTAAATCCTTAAAAAAAATGTGTTCCAGTTACTCAAAACAACTTGAGATTTGTCTATAAATATATATAGTATAAAATTTTAAGTAATAGAAATATAGTATAAGGTTAAATTTCCAGAAAGTACACATGGACTAACAAAACCAATCTATGATGGTAAGTGAGTGGTTTGGAGGAGTAGGAATAATCAGGAATAATCACTAAAAAGGAAAGTTAAACTTTTTTTTTTTTTTTTTAATATTTTATTTATTTATTTGACAGAGAGAGACACAGCGAGAGAGGGAACACAGCAGGGGGAGGGTGAAAGGGAGAAGCAGGCTTCCCACAGAGCAGGGAGCCCGATGCGGGGCTTGATCCCAGGACCCTGGGATCATGACCTGAGCCTAAAGCAGACACTTAACGACTGAGCCACTCAGGCGCCCCAGGAAAGTTAAACTTTCTGAAGGAAATATTTTATATCTTATTTGGGATGGTGATTACATACTTGTACAAACTCATCTTAAGTGCTAGGTATTGTATTATATATAAATTATGCCTCACTTTTTTAAAGAAAGAAAAAATACTGAGTAAACCAGACATATTAGCTAATCTTTGCCTTCTGAGGGCTGAGGCCTGCCCCATTCCAAGAAAGATGAGGGGTCCCTCCAGAGTCAGAATTCCTTTCCTCTGAAGTACTTCCTGACTTTGTTTAAAGACTTTAGAGCATTAAAACCAGGACTCTCCATGTCACTGGCCTTAGTTCAAGGGTCTTGGAGAAGAGCTAAAAGAGCTGAACTTTTAGCAGAGGAGGGAAGTTACTGGAGTTATTGGCCAAGGCAGAGCTAGAAGATGAGGATGAGCTGAGTATAAGGCGTTTTACCTTGTTCCAAAGTTACCAAATTTGGATTCAAGGAATGTTATGTGAATCATCAATTTTCTTATTTCAAATTTTGCATACACAACGTGTAATATAGAAAGAGTGGTGTTGTAGAAAGAATGCAGAATAAATACAAAATGTGGACTTCCATTTTAAGTTTACCACTTAATAGTACTTGGACTTTGGGCGAGACATTTGCCCAAACTCTCCCTGGATCTTGTTTTTTTTTTTAGTAAAATAAATAGCATGGGTGACTTCAAAGGTCCTTCAACTCTTAAAGTTTTATAAAATAAAATAATAGAAGGGACACTTAAATCATAATATAGACTGCAGTTCACAAAGGCAACCAGATAAAGACAAAATCTAATCCTATGGCAAGACTTGCATATATTTGCATTACAGAATGGGCTTATGTAAGATCAATCTGTACTTGTGAAAGATAAATGAGAACAAATTGGACTTATGGACATTCATAATATATTGTGATTATTTTTATGATTGACAGGGATAACCTTTTTTCTATAATTGCTAAGATAGGTTACTAATACTTGATATATTACTAATACATAAATTCTCCCATACCCCATTGTTTTTTCTGGGTCTGCAATGGGTCAAAGAGGGCTTTGTTTATTGTTTTGTTTGTAAGTTTTTTAAAGAAAGAAAGTGGATCTGAATTGAAAGACTAAAGGAGTCCATATATCAGTTTGAACCAGTACAAGAGGGTAATGGGAGAATTTTTAAAAGGAAAAGGGAATAATGTCCTCTCCATTAAGACTTTTCTGAAGGATGATGTATCTTAAGACAACAAAGGAAACTAGTACCCATTCCAAAGGAAACAGGTGGGCACTATCTTTCAAAATATCCAGTCAGTAGTCTGAACCTTTCCTGGCTTCAACTCTTGCTAAATCTTATTTATGTTCAATTTTTCTCGGTTCTGTGAAAGGTTTCAACACTCTTTAAAAAAAATCCTCTTTGGGGCACCTGGGTGGCTCAGTCAGTTAAGCATCTGCCTTTGACTCAGGTCATGATCCCAGGTTCCTGGGATCAGGCTCCGCATCGAGCTCCCTGCTCATCAGGGAGCCTGCTTCTCCCTTTCCCTCTGCTGCTCCACCTGCTTGTTCTCTCTCTCTGTAAAAATAAATAATAAAATCTTATGAAAAAAATCCTCTTTATTAAGCTAACAAATTAGCCAAAACTTTTTAATAATACAAAAATTTCTGTGTTAAATGTTGTATTTTATGGGTTTATTTTTATATGTTGTAATTATATGAATTAGAAAACTGAGAAATAAGAAAAAGCAGTAATACTAACCAGATTTGTCTTCAGCAGCTCAATGGATAAAACTATAGACCTGTGGGTTTTAGGTCAATATAGGAAGGAACTTTCTTTTACTCAATGTATTCCAAAGAGGGTAAGCTGCCTCAAAAAATAGCAGATGTCAAAACAGGAACTGGGTGGCTACATCATAAAGAAGTTATAGTTGTAGAGGGGATTCAGTTTCAATTGTTGTTTAAAATAAGCTAGGGAGCGGGGCCCCTGGTTGGCTCTGTAGGTTAAGCATCTGACTCTTGGTTTCTGTTCAGGTCCTGATCTCATGAGTCATGAGATCGATCCCTGCATTTGGCTTGCCGTCCCCTTCCTGCATCTGGCTCCCCCAACTTCCTGCATCCAGCTTTCCCCCTTTCCTGCTTCCAGCTCCTCCCCTTCCCTGCAGGCATCTGGCTCCCCCTCCTGCATCTGGCTCTCCCCCCATACCTTCCCACCCCTTGGGCTCCATGTGCTCAGCAGGTCTGCTTGAAGTCCTCCTAAAGATCCCCCCCACCATGCATGAGCTCTTTCTCAAATAAATAAATAAGTCTTTAAAAAAATAAGCTAGGGAGAAATAAGTGGGCTTTTAGATAGTAAAGAGGCAAGCTGATGAACATTATGATGAAATGAGAAGCTTATCGTTTAGAAAGAGAAAAATTATACATGCAGAAGACATTCAGTCCCAAAGTGATATTCACAGCTTTAACTATTCAAGATCCACCAAAAAGTTCTGTGACTTACATATAATTTTACTGAGTGATTAACTTAAATAATGTACCGAATGAGGCTGGTTGAGAGTAAGCCTTGCTCACTTCACAACATCCATATATGCTGAACTTTTTTTTCTGTATTCAATAATTTTCTTTATGTGTCTGAAAGTTTTATTTTTTCTAGGTCAACTTTATAGCCATTTAAGGAAAATTGTATGTTTTGATGGTTTGGGAGAATTTAAAATCCATGAGTGCCTCTGAAATTATTTCTCCTCAGTAGTAAGAGATATTATTTTTTGATGATATTAAAAGAAAAATTTTAAAAAATGGAGCAACAGTTTTGGTACCATCAAGCAAATGGCAGGAAAACATGAGATGAGGTAGTGGAATGAAATAAGCATTGTTTAGGGACGCCTGGGTGGCTCAGTCGGTTAAGCGTCTGCCTTCAGCTCAGGTCATGATCCCAGGGTCCTGGGATTGAGTCTCTCATTGGGCTCCCTGCTCCGCGGGGAGCCTGCTTCTCCCTCTGCCTCTATCTCTCTCTCTCTCTGTCTCTCATGAATAAATAAATAAAATCTTTAAAAAAAAAAGAAAGAAAGAAGCATTGTTTATAGACTAAGTGACGTAAAATCAATTGTATTTATATCTAGCTTTCACACTATTTACTTGCATCACCACAAACAAGTGACTTCATCCCTCAAAGCCTCCATTTCTCAAATGTACAGTTAGAATAACAACACCTAGAGCTGTTCTGAAACATATATCAAATATATGAGGAAAAACTCCACATGCATTATCAAATTACAAACAAATACTAGCTATTTTAATTAAATTAATAGTGGTATTGAATCAGTAGCATAAGAATTTCAGAGACCTGGTGACTCTTCAGTGTGAAATATGTTCGCACTCTTATTCCTTCATTCAGGATTTAGAGGAAATTGTTTTGCAGTCACATGTGTACTATTTGTGTTTTTTTACTGAAGCCACTGTCTTTATTCTTAGAGTATTTGATTAGATGGCTTAATCACTGGTAGGACAAAGGAAGAAAAACAACTACGCCGTGAGAATTGCCTGGAAAACCTCAACTCCTCTAGTAAATGGAGTAGTAACTAGCATCTAAATAAAATACCTCAGGACTCTCTGCTACCACGTACTATACCCCTGCACCTAGTATTTCCATATTTCTCTTGGAATCTGCAGGTGTGTACATTTCTTTTCCCACCCCAGGATGTAATTCTCTGTTTCTATTGGAATTCTCTTGCAAATCTCGTGTTAATTATGTGATGATGACACTTTAGGAGTATCTACTTTTTAGCCCATTGGTGACTTCTGCTAGAAGATATGGCAATTTCTTCTAACTGGGAGCCATTCCTAGGCTAAGATCAACAATAATTAGTGTATTTCATCAACTACGTGAAGAATTTCCAAATCACAGGCAAAATTATGTGCAGTAATCTGCTGGCTGAAAATATAAAACTTAAAGCTGGTAGGCATAGTGAAAATCTTGCTAAATAAAATTAAAATGAAGAGATTGTGTTTCTGGAAAGAAAGCTCATATGGATATTTGTTTATTTCAGCATAACCAGTTCAACTGTAATTTAGGCTTAAGATCACTACTTGTGTTTTTTACTTATTTTTTGGTGATATAATTAGGTTTAGCTTTGAATATATAAAGCAATAAATGTCTCCCAAGATTCACTCATTCTTTACCTTTCATAGATTTGAAGTAGAGTGATTAATATGGAATGATTTATTTCTATTTTAATATTTTAATGACTAATATGGCCAAAGTGCTTATATGTTCTACAATTTTAAATACTTCACAAGAGAAATAATGTAGGAATGGCTATAAAATGATATAATGCTGATTTGAAATCTTGAAAAGGGAACTATGGGCAAATTTGCTTTTAATCTACAAATGGCAAGCCACCTGCCACCCAATATGTCCACATCAAACTCAAAAGAAAAGATTCTTTATTGCCTACTTTACACAATATCATCATTTGCCATTCTCATAATTCATTTTTCCTACCAGAGGTGAATGTGAGGTTTGATTACAGGTAAGACATTGTTAAATGTAAAGAATTAAGTATCTATTCATTAAACATGTATTATAACCTTCCTGTATGCTAGTATCCTTTATGTAGTATAAAGTGCTAAGCTTTGTTCTTTTTCAAAATTGCTTAAGCTATTCTAGGACATTTGAATTTCCAAATACATTTTACAGTTAGTTTGCCAATTTCTACCAAAAAACAAAAACAAAACCAAAAAACAAAATGATCACAATTTTGATTGAGCTAAATCTGTAATTAATTTGGGGAAATTTTTCATCTGAATATTGAATCTTTAAATTAATGGGCATGGTATATCTATTATTATTACTAATATTTTACTGTTATATAAATATACTAAGCATGCTAAACATACTTGTTACTTCTTCAGGCTTTATTCATTTATTTTTTTCCTTAGAATTTTCTGCATAAAATGCCATGCCATCTGTAAACAGAAACACTTTAATTTCTTCCTTTTATTTTTTTGCTTTATTGCATTGACTAGCACATTCTATACAATGTTGAATAGAATTCATGAGATATTCTTGCCTTGTTTTTTTTTTTTTTTTTTTTTAAAGATTTTATTTATTTGACAGAGAGACACAGAGAGAGAGGGAACACAGCAGGGGGAGTGGGAGAAGGAGAAGCAGGCTTCCTGCGGAGCAGGGAGCCCGATGTAGGGCTCAATCCCAGGACTCTGGGATCATGACCTGAGCGGAAGGCAGACGCTTAATGACTGAGCCACCCAGGAGCCCCTCTTGCCTTGTTTTAGATCTTAGAATAAAAATACTCAGGCTTTCACCATTAGGGATAATGTTATCCATAAGTTTTCTTTGAGTGCCTTTTTTTTCAGGTTAAGAAACTTTTTATTCCTAATTTGCTGGGAATTTTTACTATCCCTTGAACTGGAGCCAAGAGATGAAAAAGAGAGAAAAAAGTGAGTTAAGGATTGTGGAACCGAAGCCTATTTCTTTGTGGTTGCAGTTACTGTAGTTTCTACACAATCACCTCAGATAATCTGGCTGAAGTACATGGTTTAAGTTGTCATTCCCCTATTTTAAAATCCTTTCATATTGTCCCAGCACCTACAGGTTAGTTCATCAGGCATGAGGTTCATGGCCTCTGCCTTCAGCTCCAGCTTCTTATTCTTCTGCATTTTCCTGCATGTTCTCCTATACTCTTGATATTTGAACTATGTGTATTTCCTAAAGCATCCAACAACTATATCCTATCTGCTATTTTTGTAACTGCTATTCCTTTGGTCTGGAATGCCTTTTCAGTTTGTACTGGGCGGGAGGGAGAAGTTCCACTCACTTAATTTGAACCACTTCTATAAACCAGTCTCAGATCTCTCACACATCATTATAAATGATTGTCTCAGAGCAAAATGTACAATGACTCTTTACTCTCCTGCTTGACTTCCCTACTGGACTCTGAGCTTCTTAAAGGCACAGATCCTGGGTGCTATGTTTGTATCCTGGAGGCTTAATTTACTGGTGTATAACAAGTTGCACATACTGACAGTTTAGAATGAATTTTTGAAGGAGGCAGTTTACCTGGACTGGTCAAGGCTGACAGAAACAGATCGTTTAGGTTGGCTTATCCTAGTATTTCTATGATAATACCTGAATGAATTCTTAACTTTGGAAATTATGGATGTGACATTTATTATGAGTGTCTGAGTATTAATTTCAAAACAAGAATACATTTTTACAATGCATCTTTAAAAGCAGAGTTGATTAGGGGTGCCTGGGTGGCTCAGTCTGTTAAGTGACTGCCTTCCGCTCAGGTCATGATCCCAGGGTCCTGGGATTGAGCCCCACATCGAGCCCCGTATCGGTCTCCCTGCTCAGCAGGGAGCCTGCTTCTCCCTCTCCCATTCCCCCTGCTTGTGTTTCCTCTCTCACTGTGTCTCTCTCTGTCAAATAAATAAATAAAATCTTTAAAAAAATAAATGAAAAAAATAAAAGTAAAGTTGATTAATACAATTATTTATGTAGGGAATCTGAAAGAAGTTCCGTCTCTTTCTCTCAAATGATCTAAGTAGGTGAAAGAAATAATTTCTAAGTGGATTTCGTTTTGAATACATTTATAAAACTTTTCAGCTATATGAATTCCAAGAATAAATTTAATCAATCCTTATTCACACCTGGAGGATATATTCTCCCATCTTTCAAGCATCAACAGAAAGTTGACTTTATTTCCTATTTTCTCTCATTAGCACTGAAGGAAACACATCCTTTACTCTGTCTTAAGTCAAGAATAGTGTGGGAGTTAATCTATGCAGGATGATTGTCTAGGGACAGATCAATTTGTAGGTGTGTGCTAGGCAATGGGAACTGAGCAATTTCTGCTCTTGTTTCAGGTGTTAGACAAAATGTGACCTATCATAACTGCCTAGACAAAATGGCAAATAAAAGCATAAAAGGGGACTGCAAAATGCCTTTGATGGATATGTCGGGTTTGAGGAATGAGTTTTCTGACATATAAAATATAAAGTCACTGTTTCCTTTGGAGATGTTCTCCATATGAACCTGCTTAAATTTCAGCAGTGAAGTTTCATCTGGGCTTATAATTCTGTCCTATTTGGGGCCAGTTTCTCCTGCCCTATTAGTGAGGTAAGAATACATCTCTTGTTCTTGGCACATCTGTGGCACATCTCTTGTAACAATGATTTGTACATTTTAGTGTTTCATGGGACCTATCGCCCAATTAAACTATAGCTAACAGAGGGGTTTTTTGGTCACATGGTGTTTGACTTCTTTCCAGAGAGGGCCATTCCAGAGTATGGCAGACTTCATCCTCAATCCTGCCACTTTATTTTATTTTATTTTATATATTTTTATTTATTTATTTATTTTTTTAAAGATTTTATTTATTTATTTGAGAGAGAGAATGAGAGAGAGAGAGAGCACATGAGAGGGGGGAGGGTCAGAGGGAGCAGCAGACTCCCTGCCGAGCAGGGAGCCCAATGCGGGACTCGATCCCGGGACTCCAGGATCATGACCTGAGCCGAAGGCAGTCGCTTAACCAACTGAGCCACCCAGGCGCCCCCTGCCACTTTATTTTAATGAGAGGCAAGGGTTTGTTGTCTGGGAAGCCCATGGCAGAACACTATAGTGATGAGATGTTCTGCTGATGCTATCAAATGTTTGTCTGACACTAAGGTTCCCACTAGCACTTACAGAGAGTCCTGGAAAAATCTCTGTGAATATCATTCACACTGCCAAGACACAAATCATGTATTTTACATTTGGTTCTCATATACTCAATTTTCCCCTTTAAATTAGAATCAAGCAGTGTGAGGCCTCTGTAGTAAAATGAGGCTATATGTAGAAATACCTGAACAAGAGTTGTTTGTTTTCTGTTTTGTTTTGTTTTTCCTTTAAGTGTCTTGTATTTTTCTTAAATAGTAATTAGGATTAAAGACTATATGCTAGGTCATTAAGAAACATCAGATATTAGAAAACGGAAAACTCCATTTTAAATCTGTGGTATAAGATTACAAAACTTAAATACTTAAATAGTAATACAGGTTTAAATCTAGTGATGTGACATACATGTTTACAAAATTTTGGAAAGAAAACAAAACAATGTAAAATAAAGTGAAAGTAATGTCAATGTATAGATGACCAAAACACTAATAATTTTTCTCAACAAAGGAATAATCTCTAGTATTAAGAACACTGCTTTTCTGGGGCCACCTGGCTGGTTCAGTTGATAGAGCATGCAACTCTTGATCTCAGGGTTGTGAATTCGAGCCCCACATTGGTTGTAGAGATTACTTAAAAATAAAATCTTAAAAAAAGAAGAACACTGTTTTTCATTACTTTCTATACTTGAAGGCCAGGAACATGTCTTTGAACAGCTACTTTGAATATTGGCAACCTGGGGGAGGGATAGCAGTAGACTATGTTGCTTAGAATGAACCACTTAGATAATTTATCATTTGCTGTCTTTGTAATGATCTAATAGCTTCAATGTTTATCCAGATCTGTTGTCAGGATTCTAAACTCTGTGAGTTACGACTTCAGGTGTATGTCTTTAATGAAACAAAGGCAATGATTCTGGTTCAGCATTGCCTAATCGATGCAGGAAAACATTAGCTCAATAAATATTTTTAATACTGGATTGGAAACTGGTTTTACTACAGTCAAACTCTGGAGGGCAGTATTTCTCAACGTTTTGTCCAAAATGAGGCCAGATTAACTAAAATGTGGTTTTCTAAGCCTCACTGTAGAATTTCTAAACCAGGATTTCTGATGGAATGGGGGTGAGGGACAAAAAATAGGTATTTTTAAGTAACTCCTCAAGAAAATTTTTCACACTAAATGTTTTGAGAAACATTATTCAGAACTGTATTTTATTAGGTGAGTAATATAGGTTATTCTGGAATTTCCTTTTAAACTTTCATAATCCAGATATACTCTGTCTCCAAATCAGATCAATTCCATCACTTCAAAGTTACTGGAATTGACTTTCTTATCAGCATCAACAGCATGTTGTAATTCACATTTACTTATTTCTAAGTGACTAGGTCTATAGTATTTAATATAGTCGCCACTTGGTACATATAGCTATTGCACCCTTGAAGTAATGTGATTGAGAAACTTAAGTTTTATTACATTTTAAGTTAGTTTAATTATAACTTTATAAATGTATACTTAATTTATGTATTGGGAAGGTTTTACATGTGAACCAATTTGGAAATATGAATTTACTTTTTTAACTGATAATTTTATGAAATCTCAGCATAAATAAAGTATTCTGGTAGAAATTTAGCATCCAAATTGAGATGTGTAAGATAAAATATGTAGCAGATTTCAAAGATTTAGTATGAAAAAAAGAAGGCAAAATATCTATTAATAGTTTAATATTATTTATATGTTAAAATAATAACTTGTATATATTAAGTAAAAAATATTTTTACCTCTACCTGTTTAAAAATTTTTAGTGTGGCTACTAGAAAAACTTTAAATGGCATGGAGGACTCTCATTGTATTTCTGTTGGACAGCACTGTCCTAGAGTGAAGAAGCAGATGTCATTAACTCTGAGCAATACCATCCCTAAGCATTAGTGAAAGAACTATGCTTTCAGAAAAGCCTAGAAGATGAGGAGTAATAAAAGGACTGGTAGGCAGGAAAGCTAAAATTACAGGAATGACGATTCACCAACTTCACATTTTAACTTAGTGATGAGGTAAACAGAAATACTAGTATCAGGTTTGTTTTGCTAGTCATTCCTTAAGAATTTTTGCTCAGTATGCAGGATTATTATTATTATTATTTCCCACACAAGACTAGCATTCAGAAATAATAATCAAGGAATCAAGGAGTGTGTGAGAACAACTTTCTTTACATAGTAAGATATAGGTAATGTTCCATTCATTCAATTTCATAATTAATATTGTCATTGGAAATTATGCTTAAGAAGTATCATCCTCATAATTGTCCTTCAATTTTATATAACAGTCAGTAAGGAGGAAAAACTGAGGGAGGGTAAACAGTTCTCAGGAGGGCCAATGAAAAATCTAATAAGTCAATCTCAGTATGTGTTAAAATCAAGAAAATTGCCTTTCTCTTCTTATTCCACTCCTTCCCTTCTCTTTTCTACTATTTCTGTCTCTTCCTTTCCCTTCCTGAGCAATCTAATCTTAAATTAGGTAGGGTGGGCTAAGCAAGGTAGTAGTCTCCACTAAATGGAAGAGTCATGATGGATGAAAGCGGGATTCAGAGCCCAGGACGGGGATGAGGAAGGTATTCACATAGGAGAAAAATGGAATTGAGGGGTGGAAGTCCCAGCAAAGTGAGGAGGGCAGTCCAGTATGGGATATTGGACCTAAGTGAGGTGAGGCTGGTATCCACATGGGGTGGAACAGGCAGCCCTTTGCAGAGTGCCAAAGCCTAGAGTAGGTGAAGAATCTTTTGTGCTGTGAAATGATTGGGCATAGAGTATGAAGCATGGGCAGAAGAAGGAGCATTCTACACAGGTGGGTGGTAGTTGAGGCTAGTCACAGGGTGTCAGAGATGAAGTGTGGTGTAAAGAACACATACACAGGAGAGGAAATGTGGTGGCTATGGGATTAGTTAAATAAATAAATATGTTAATGGTGATGGATGCTAGTATCAGAGAATGGAGTTATAAACATGGAGGAGAGAAGAGGAGTAAAGGAGAATGATGTTTGACTGAATTTGGAATTATTAATGGAAACTGAGATCACATATGTATCTCTCAGATTTTGGCTTTTATATGTCATTCTCTTCTCCAAGAAACTAGAGATTGTTGGAGAAATGACTGAAGCAAGGATAGGGCGACCAAGCTCCAAGATGAACCTGACACCACTTATAACAAAAAATAAGGAAGCATTCAAAAAATAATGTCTTAAGGACACAAAAGCCAGCTTGTTCTGGGACAATTTAAGCATAAAAATAAACTTGATAGCAATGGATTATGATCCATTGAATGCAATGGAGAACCAGTAGCTCCAGAAAATAAAGAGCGATATGGGCATAAATTTGAAGTTTGGCAAGGAACAGAGTATTTATGTAATTTCAGAACAACTCCCCACAAAATACCTATAATTACAAAGGGAAAAATAATAATATTTTTGAACCTAGATACCTGGCAGTTATCATCCTTATAAAGATATCAAACATCATTAGTAAGGGGAAATATTGAAATCTTGTGCCCGTTACAGGCTACAATGAGAAAAACACAGGATCACTTCTGTAATAACAAGCCAAAGAAGCATACCTGAAACTACATGAGGGAACATCAGATAAAATCAGCTGAGGAACATTCCACAAAACGGTTGGGCTCTAACCTTCAAAAGTATCAAGATCTTAAAAATTAAGGAAAGACTATGGAACTGTTCCATCTTGAAGATGACCGAAGAGACGTGACAAGTAAGTGCAATGCATGTTTTGAAAATATATTTCTGTGCTCTAAAGGACATGGTGAGGCCAATGTTCACATTTAATGGGGTCTGAGGATTACATTGGTAAGGACTCAATGTTAATTTCCTGATTCTAGTGTTTTGTCATTATGTAAGAGGAAGTCTAAAGCACTAACGTGTTTGGGGATGATGGGACATCATGTTCTCAACTTGCTGATAAATAATTCATGAAAAATAAGTTGTTTTTTTTTTTTTTTTACTGTTTTGCAACTTTATGCATTTTAGAAGGTTTTCATATAAATATTAAAAGTCAAGAGAAAAAAGTACCTATTTTTAAAAATCTCTGATCCATTAGATGATGGGTATTTCCTTTCTAACTTCTAGTGGCTTTGGCTTTTTTCAACTAAGTAAGAACCAAGCTCTTAAGCTAAGAGAGGATGGGTGAGGGGTTTTAAAAGTTTGAAAAGAAAGGAGAAATTTGAAGTATTCATCTCAGAGAACACAAAAGAGAATAGGCTGAGGGTTTAGAATATGGCACTGGACAACATCTAGGGCCCATTTGAGGATAGAAGTCATAAATTTAAAGTGAGAACAGAATTTTTTGTTCAGTTATACTCATCTGCAAAGGTGTAGTCTAGAGTAGAAAGAGAGTTTGGCTTAATTTGGATTGTGGCTTTTCCAGGGGAGTAGGAAAAAGCAAAAGAAAGAAAAGACAGTTAAGGATATGTGCAAGGGAGTTATAATGATTGACTGTGGGAATAGAAGCTGCTGTAGGTTATAAACATGATGTACATTGTTGAAGAAGAATGTGTTCTTTTCCTGACTCAGCCTTATTAATGCAAGTGTTCCTGAAATCCTCCCACTCCTAATTGGAGGAAAATATAGCCTATGTTTTTTAAAAGATGGAGTGCCATATCCTCCCCATATTACTGTGGGTACATTTCTATCACTAATGTTACAGCATTATTTCATAATTATCCCTTGGGTGTTTGTCTTCCCAACAACACTGAGAGGTTCTAAAAGATGAGATTCTTTTTATTTTTTTAAAGTGCTCAGCACAGAGCCTGATACATAGTGACCAACCTATTAGTCTTATAAGAAATCATTTTATTTTTTTGGAACAAAATCACCATCTTGTGGCAAAACGGAATATTGTCACTGTAGGCTTTAAAGTTGTCATTGTATCTTAGTAATTGCTAATATAAATATAATTACTTTCTGGTCTTTGGACTCTAAACTACATAGGGTTAAGTATAAAATAATACACCTGAAGGTACTAAATTTTTACCTCTTTGCTTAAGTCTCTGTCAACGTAATTTAAAAGTTTGGTTCTCTTTAACTGCATTTTGTTTGCTTGTTTCAAGGGGAAAAAAATCATATTTGCATGAGAGAGGAAGGTGTTTATTTCAAAAGCCTGGAGAAGTTTCCCAGGACCCAAATACAGAAAGTAACATAAGGTTAGACTTCTTGAGAACTGAAAAGCGATCAGGAACACAGGCCAGATCTCCATTTCTCAGGGTCAGAAATTACTTTCTGCCCCTCTTTTTTATTTTCCTCTCTCTCTACAGAGCTTTCATCTGATCCCTCAACTTGAGAACGTTTCAGAATGACTGGCCTTGGCCCATTTCTACATTAAGTCATGTGTTTTAGATCCACCAACTAACCGGCAGGATCTTTGTATGCCAGTCCTAAAATGCAGATAATCTTTTGTCAACAGGCCTGCCTGTGGATGGGATGCTTCTTGAATCATTTTTCCTCTCCTGGCTCAATCAGTTGTGATAACCAGAGAGGTCAGTGATTTCACCCAGAGGGAATCCATGGGCAGGTCTCTTTATCAGTAGCCTTTCAAACAGAAAAGCTGGATAACTAAGAACATATCAGATAAGGGATGGGCTATAAGAATTAGAAACTTTACACAATTGTGGAAGAAATAAGTCCAGAAAAGGGAGTCAGAGGGTCAGAAAAAAATCACTGTCAGCCTCCAGAAGAATTTCCAGCTTTACATTTCAGAGTATCACGGAAATATAATTTTAGTCCCAGTGATCTGATGAAGAACATCTGTAAAATGAATCTCTATCAACAGCATATTTCCTTAAATTTGGTGTTGGTGCTTTGCTCCCAATAGTATATTTACTAACTTTTGTGATTTGGCCTGACATTTCTCACAATAAGGATGCTAACTTGAAGAACTTGATGTTAAAATTCACAAAATGACAATCATCCATAATATAGTCCCATTTACTCCAGTTTACCATCTATGAGATGCATTTTATTTAGGTTTAATGTCCTTTATGATTTTGTGTCGACATGACTTTCATCCCTGAAATTTCTTTGGAATCTGTGAAAACTATGAGAGTTTGGCTTATTCTTTTTCAGTATTAAAGGAGATTGATATCCTGCATAATGAGTTTAAGAATATCTACAGGCAGATTCCTGGAGTCTCTGGAGATTAATAGAATCAGCTATTGTTTGCAGGCCTAGCATTGTCACTGAGGAAAGTGCTGGATATTAACCAGAATTTTTTGGTTTTCATTTTTCCCAAAACAAGATTTTCATGAGTAGTAAATTTTCTAAAGTGTATGGGAAAAAATGTTATGGGGGATGAGAGTTTAGCTATAAATGTTTATGGGTGGCTTTAAAAGTTTTCTAACAAGAGAACACAGAAAACCAAGAAAGGGGAAAATAATTTAAGTTTTATTGCTACTTATAAAGTAAAGTTTTAGAGAGCAAATCAAAGTGTTGGGGGAGGGGAAACAAGTCTGTAGAGGCTAAATGTCCTCCTCCTAGCCCTATAAGCACTGAATTTGCTGTATCTGAACAGGGAAGGTGGAATTAGACTATAGGTATTTGGCAAGTCTGTAGTGAGAAATAGCACAAAGAAGGGAATGCTCTAGAATAAGCAGTCTTACTTTCTCATACTACAATATTTCCTAAAAATCTGTTCCCAGATTTGAGAAGGTTGTCTTCTAATCCCATACCACATATGCCGAGGTCAAGCCCTGTAACAGATAGTTTATAGAAAGCTCATCTCTTTGCCATTTTCAATTTACTTTTCTTAAATATGAATTGAAGGCGGAAATGTACTTCTGGTCTATGCTTAGGTTTAGCACTGAGTATAAACTAGAGGAAAAAGAGAATCAGATGAATAATGTCTCTGTTTAGCCAAAAGATGCTTTTGGATATTTGTAATCAAGTCTATGGCTATAGAATGTGAAAGTGTATGGGAAAACATGTTAATTTAAAAGTAAAAAAAAAAAAATAGTACACTGGTTAAAGTTAACAGTATTTATCATACCAAGGAGCTTATATAGGATGAAGAATATATCTATAAAATCTATTGTATCCCTTAGGTATATGCCATGTAGATACAACCTGCCAGAAACTGGCATCAAAGGAAAGTACATGCTGCCAAAAAAATGGCTCTTATGTCATAATATGATACTGCCTTAACCTGGAGTATATGAAATTACCTGTCAGCTGTAACAAATTATTGCCCAGTTAGTTGTGGGTTCCCTAATCAGAGAGGGGATCTCAGTTGCAACCACTCCAAATCACAGATATTTCTCTCAGGACAGTCTTCTTCCCAGCTCCTACTTTCACTCTACTACAGGGTCCCTGTCAACCAACATCTCCTATTGTCCCACTTTTATCTCCCTTCAGCCCTTCTCCTGACCTGCTTGATGATTGCTCAGATCTATCAATAGCTGCATCATCTAAGTGGAAACATCATCTTGTGTCAATGTTTCAAGTATTCCTGGACATCGTTCCTCCTCCCATATTGCTAATAATAATTTAACTGTAATTTAGTCTACTCAGAAATGATCATTAATTGGAAAATATATTCCATTAATCCCAAACTAAGTGTGCCTTCTCAATTCAACTTTGCTTTAATCAGATTCCCCAAATGACAGTTGTCACTCTAAAGCCACTGATGGGTTGGGAAATATGATGATATGGAGATAGAAATAAAAAGACAAAACATTTTTTAACTGATGGTGGTTAAACTTTCTTATTTTGCTAAATTTTTAGAAACATGAGTCCAGTGGGATCATTACCTACCCTAATCCATCAAAATTCCAATAATGCAGCCTCAGATCACTTGAAATGTGTAAGAGCTCTGTCATACTGCTGGATAGATTGAGTTGTTATTAATGGAAGTCCTAAGGTCAAATGAACTGCTGAAGAGATAATGGTTTACTTGAACAATTGATTTTTTTGAGATTACAGAAAATTTCAAACCAAAAAAAAAAAAAAAGAAAGAAAAAGAAAGAAACATATACTTATATCAAGGTCCTTTTGAAGAGGCTTATGTAAGTGAGCAGTCTTGGATCTTTAATTCCACTAGCTTCCCAGTATATCTGTGACCATAACCCCAGTACCTAGAGTATATGGCATATAGTACGTCCATAAAAATTACCTGTTAAATGCATGGGTTAATATATTAAAATGAAGAAAAAAAGAGGTGTAACATTGAGTATTTGAATGGCTGCTTCTAGAATCCATGTCCTCTTCTCCTGAAGATAGAGATCTCTTCTGGTCTTCTATCTAGTCCCCACCACCTTCTGATGAATTTCAGGGGAATTTTTTCTTTTTCCAATATGAATATCCCTGAATGCATGTCTAGACTCAGAGTGTAGGCCCTGATATCCTGGAGATATCTGACCTCATAGTCATCATCATGACTGTCACCTGCATCTTCACCACTTCTAGCATCACAACTCAGCTTATAATAGACAAAAAACCTCTTATTATCATTCTGAGCAACTTGGCCACTAAAGACAAGTCCCTCATTCCAAAACAGGATACTCATTTACTTTTTCATGCAAAGAGACCCATTTAAAGTATATCCTGTAGTCATCACACGCAGAAAGGAGCAGTCCCTCTGCTGCCACTACCCTCCTCCAGCAAAGGGGTAGGCTTCACCTGGTAGAGAGAGTAGAAAACAACAAAGGACCTTAAAAATGTCAGAAATAGTAGGTACCAGTTTTGAAGTACTCCCAGTAATCAATGATAAAAGATGCAGTGAGATAGGTCCCCGAAGGGAACCACTAGTGATAGTGGAGTCAGAGAAGAGGGAATCTACTTGCACTTGTTGGAATTGGAAATTTGGTGATTGGAATTGCAGCTACAAGTGTGAGCTTCCATAAATGACTGGGAAGAAAGACTGAAGCTACATCTCCAAGGTTTTGAGCATCAGTCTAACAAAATTTGTCTGTGGGTGAGGAAAACTTATTTTCCCTCCTCCCTTCTAGGTTCTGGGCTAAGACTTTTTTGAAATTAATTGATAAGAGTTTCTAGAGCTTTAGTCATCTCTCCTCTCCTGAAATAAAGAGGGAGATGCCCTTAGAAATGGAAATTTTCCTTACAAATGTCAATTTCTCTTACAGAAAGGTAACTTCCACTGGGTTTTCAGAGCTTCTCTTATATCTTCCATTTCTTAAAAGTAATCAACCTAAAATAATCCTTATGCCAAGGAGGCATATTTTGGGGTGGCAAATTCTGTTCCTTTTCAGTTATTTGGTGGACAGTAGCTAGCTGCACAAAGTTTCTGAGCAGAGACCTGACGTAATCAGATTTGTGAATCAGGAAGGTTAGTCTAGAATAACACAGGAAGAAGGAATAGGACTAGTTAAGAGACAACTGTCCAAGTGAGTCCAATTCCAACTAAGAGCAAATCAAGAACAATAGCAAAGGGGGATATTGGAAAAGCCTGGATACAGTAGGCTTTAGGTTGACTTTGATGGGAAAGGGATCAAGGTACTTGACCGAACACATAAGCACTGAAGTTATTAGATTGAAACAGATCGCTCGTATGTTCATATGAACTTCCACTGGTACTCTATCAAAACTTATTCTTACATTTCTATCTAAACCTAGGAATAATATTGAGAGTCTCTTTGTCTTGTTTTTGCATTTTAAGTAGAGTATATTTCTTAGAATCAAGGACCATAACTAGTAGGCATCAAGGCACATTGCAAGACTTAAACTGGGTTTAGTTTACCATCATAAATTTTAAAAAGCAACCTATTTTCTTTTCAAATGAACATGTATTATATTATCATACATAAATTTGAATAAAATGTGCAGCTTTTAAAAAGAATCATGGAGATTAGTAATTTTATTCAGTGATAGCTGAAGGTCACAGAATGCCGTTAAATTATAATAAAGTTTGTCTACTCAAAATCTTGATAGATAGCTCTGGGAACTTAGAATTTTCCTGGGAAAAAAAAATATTTTTCTCTTTTCCAAAGAATAGAAAGCAAAAGCCAGTAAACATTTAGGACTTCTGCCAAAGGAAAATTATCTATGCCTAGAATGGACAAATTCCCAGCACATGAAGATTTTTTTTCTTCATTTCCATGGCATAGTCACGTCTTATTCCAAGAGCCTATGCTAGGAAATTGTTGAGAATACTGAGCATGTCATTTAAACCACCTTCTCCCTTAAAAAATAGTTGGACATCAAAGTCCTGGCAGTGATTCTTGTGCTCACATAGAAAAACTTCTCATGACATCTAAAGCCTAAGGATAATTATTTAAAAAAATAGGAGAAAATAAATAAATACCTGTTGCTTTGTTGCTAATGCTAGACAGGGAGTGTGCTTAGTGATTCATATCCTCACTGACTACTTGAGACAATCTATTGAGTTATGTATTACTGTCTTGACTTTGGAAATGAGGGAATTGTGTCATAGAAGTTAAGAAATTTGTCCAAAGTTATAAAGCTGCTAAGTGAGGCAAAGATTTGGATTTGTGTCAGTACTATTGTATAGTATTAATGCTTCTACTGTAAGAACACAGTTTGGAAATTAACATTTATTGAACACTTTCCAAGATGGGACTTTAGAGTTAAACATTGCAATAGAAAAAAGAGACCTCACAATTTGCTCTCTAGTCTGCCAAAAGGTAGACGAAATAGTATAGTTTTATTCAGGGTAATATCTCCATTGAAGTCTATTTACCACTTGACATTTCTCAGAATCTATTGTGACTTCAAGAGTATATTCTGATTTCTAAATATATATATATATATGTATATATATATGTATATATTTATGAATAGTATGTGTGTATAGCATATATGTATAGTATATTCTGATTTCTACTAGATCTCATTGTTTTCACCAGTGGTGCAGTAGTCTAAGCCTGTAATGCTGCAAACGTCTCTTGAAATGGTGTTTTCAACTTCCAGCCTGGACCCTCTACACTCAGTTTCCAAAAGCAGCAAGGGCCATGTTTTTAAAATGTAAATCCAAATCATTGTATCCTGCTCAGGATCCTCCAAAATTGTTCTGCCAAACTTTGTTTTGACTCCTGGCTCTCTCCCTGACCTCATTCCTTACCCCTCTTCCTGTCCTTTATTGTGTGACAGCTATATGGTTCTGAAATTCAAATCAAGCGAAGTTCGCTCTTGCCTCAGACCATTTTTTTTCCCTCTCTGGAATGCTTTCTCCTTGATTTGCACTTCTTTTTCAGGTAGGTCTCTGCAGAAAGCCGGTCCTTGATTATTCTACAGGAAGGAAAAAAAAAAAAAAAAAAAAGGACACCTGAGTCTGTCTCTATCTTTTGTCTTCGCTTGATTTATCTTTACAGCTCTTGTTACTATTTGAAATTGCATTATAGACCTATTTAATGCCTATCTCTGCAGCAGGATGTGAGCTCTATAAATGTATGTCTGATTTTGTTTACTGCTCTATCCTCAGTGTCTACAACAGTGTCAAGCACATAAGAAGCTCTTAATAAGTATTTCTTGTATGAATGAATGAGTGGATGAATGAAAGAAGAAAGGAATCCCCTCACCACTTCCCTCATTTGATTTCATCAGCATTCTGAACATGACCGAGTATTGCAGGGATCATTTTATCCACTTGCTGTTATGTTACAGCCAACATGTTATGTTACAGCTTTAACTTGAGAGACCCTGGCAAATTCAGGACTTAATGTATGTATTTATTTTGATGGTTAGGAAAAGAGAATCCACTCTCCTTCTGTTGTCCATGAGAAAACTGTGGGAGGCCAGGAGGCTGCTAGCAGTGACAGGAGAGAAGGCAGCTGAAGAGAACCACAGAGAAACATAACAAAAACCTGATGACACTGAACCTCACTACAACCAGTGAACATACCTACCTCTGCATTTTAGTTGCATTTATAACCTTTGCATACCAAAGCCATTGGGATTTTTACTACTTGGATACTACAAGTTCACATCATATGTCTTGTTATTTAGCAAATACAACTCTCCTTCACAACTCTCTTTCCTGTATTACCTGTACATATTAGATTTTTAAGAAAAGGAATGATTAACCTGTGTTAGCCTGTATTTTCATCAAAGTTATACTTTTTTAAAGCATTTGGGGATTCGTTGAAAGACTAGATCATTGGCTAGATTTTTACTGAAATTGTTTTTACACTTTTATTTTTTCTGTTTGTTGCATTTACTTTTAGTTTGTTTCAAGGAATTCCAATTTTAAGAGATTTTGCTATCTTTGAAGTGTGATTGTCATCACATACTAACTTGATCTCTTGGTTTTGTGAGAAATAAGATTGGTATTTCCAAAATAAACACAAATCCATCTGACTTTTTAAAAAATAAACAGCATAAGCTACAAGAGCAAGCAAAATTTAGACACTGTATAAAAATAAGAGAAGGTGAAACAAATGTACAGATAGGTACAATGAGTTTCTTTTAAGGGACCATATGCAAAATAGATATGTACATATCAAGAGATATTCATATGAAGTTAATGTCAAATCAGCTTCTTCATTGGCTTGAATTATTTCTGAAGTTCAAACAAGTTATATTGTATCATTTTAGGAAAAAAAGGAAATGAAGCTTTATTTTCATGGAAAAATAACATAAGTGAAGGCAACATGAAACAAAATAGCAAGAGAAATAATATTTGTGGGGAGAAAAAGAAAAAATTAAAATTCCATTTAAGACTATGTAGTGCAAGAGTTGGTGATAGCATTGTATTTGTCCTCATATACTTGACAAGTGCATAATAAAGGTGCAGACGTTGTCATCCTATTGAATTCTTCCATAGCAAAGGTCATGGTTTTGCCCAGGGAATGATTATGTTTTGATCCTAGAATCTCCCCTTCCTGAAAGTTAGGTTCTATTTTGATAATTTATGTTAATGTCAACCAGTCCGAACTTTTGAAAACAATTATAATGAAATGACATTTTGTTGTGTGATATCCTTGTACCAGTTGTTAGCTGTGATATTGGTGATAGCCTTGTTAAATTAATTTAGTTTTTCTTGCATTGTGTTCTGTGGTACACTAAGTGTACCAAAATGCTGGTAACTGTGCAACAACAAAAACAACAACAAAGGAGTGGATCTCTTTTTAAAAATACATACGTTAGAGAAATACTAAATTAGTATTAATCCAGTTCTTTCCTGAAAAACATATCAGAGATTTTAACATTCTAATGGGTATTTTATATATCCTTGACATGCTTATTTTCAAATTTATGGGAATACTTTTAACATCTGAAGAAATTAGTATCCTAAGGAGCACAATTTGGAATTTGCTGATATAAGTATTTTAAAACAATAGGGTATAGATGCAGCATTCTAGGGTATTTTCATCATTTTTTTTTAACCATTTCACCCTATTAACTTGAGGACACTACTCTCTCTCTCTCTCTCTCTCTCTCCCCTCTTCTCATTCTCTCTCCCCTCTCCATCAATAATATTTGAAATCCATTTTCACATCAGCATTTGTGATTGCACGTTATTACATTTATGGCAACTTAGAAAGTTCCATTTGCCCCTGTAAGTATGTGGGACCTTCTTATAAACGATCTTTAAATTCTCTTTTCACTAATATTGAACCTTATGTAGTGCAGTGTATCACCAACCAGTATTTGTTGAGTGCCCTAAAGGTTCAAGGGGAAACAAAGATTTATGAGATGGAACATAAACTCTAAGTTTCTTGAAGACAAGATGACTCTCAGAGCTAGTCTTAGACCTGGCATACATAGCTAGCATCTTTATCTCTTAATTGACCAACACCCTAGAGGATTTCAGTCTTCCAGGACCTTTGATCATACTAAGAAAACTCCCCAGCATGTATCACAGTGGTTTTAAGGTAATTTAGAAAATGAAGGCATTCTGGTCAGTACCAGTAAAAATAATGACTTGGAGTAGAAACAAAAAATGACACTGAGTAGAATTATACACTACCAAAGTGCTAACAAATTCTGTATTATTTTGCTCATCTGAGGGACGGAACGAGGTAGTTCTGAAGGGCTCTCAACCAAATATTAAAAGAAAAGTGGCAAGTATTTACATGTTCCTTGTTGAAAAACATTAAGACAAAGTAGTAATTATTTGAAAAAATGGAAATAATAAATATGATTGCTAAAATTTTTGAACTGTTTTAATCCTTTTAGGTGAATGAAGCAACTGATTCCTGTTGTACTGTGGGGCTATAGGCAAATTTTACTCAATAAGTTCTCCAACCATTCATTGATATTTTTATTTATTTGCAAGTCTGGGATTACCCGGTAATAGCTGAGAAGGTGCTCAAGTTCAGTGTGCATAGAAGGATTTGGTCTCACAGCATTTTGAGGAACAGAGAAAACTTGTATTTTTCCATCTGCCTAATCTTATCTGTTCCCCAGTGTTTGTTAACCCTTCCTGATTACCCTCAAGCGCCTCCAACCTCCTTCATTCTCGCCTCTCCATTTATGTTCTCACCCACTTCACACCAGGATATTTTGCATTATCTCATAATTATTCCTTTAATTATTGCTGACATTGCCAAGAGTAGAACATCTACAAGGAAAACAAATCTCTCTTCTTATTATTGATCGCCTCTTCTACATGGCATAATTCTGCTATGTACAAATGCTAAAAGACTTCTTTCCCATGAGTGAAGACAAAGTGGGGAAAAGAAACATAATTCCCCATTTGGGCAAAGAGCCTTCTAATAACACTTTTACCATCTTCCTTAGTAATTGAACTCAACTGAATGATCTATCTATCTCAGTCACTTCCTTTCAGCTTCTGTGGCCATGCAAGTAAGTTTTGTTGAATGAAATGAGAATTGAATTCCTAAAAGGGATCTAGGGTTCATTTTTTTTTTGGAGGAGAGGGAGAATACTCACATTAGTCTTTATTGTTAAGTGTGATGCTGATGTTAAGATGTATGGCTGGAGGTGCAGTGGTCATCTTAAGTAGGTGGGGAAGCTTGAGCATGAAAACAACCAACAGTTGTACAGAAACATAAAAGTAGTTGAGGTTCTTCATGATTTTATGAAGCATCAGATAAAACCAGGAGTGCCTGCCTTTTGCCTTGTTTTATGCAAGAAAAAAACTCTTTTGACTATTTAAAGGGGGTCTTTTTTATTAGAAACCAAGTACAATATTATCTGATACAAATATTCTACTACATGTTTACTTAGCATCCACTCTGCCCTCAGAACTGCACTAAATTATGTGTTTCAACTATTTTGATGGCAACTCACAGTAAGAATTTGATTTACATAATAATCCAATATTCACATATACATTTCTTCTTATATATAATGGAAACAAACTGAGGGTTTTAGAGGTGAGGGGATGGGTTAGCCTGGTGATGTGTATTATGGAGGGCATATATTGAATGGAGCACTGGGTGTTATATGCAAACAATGAATCATGGAACACTACATCAAAAACTAATGATGTAATGTATGGTGATTAACATAACATAATAAAATTAAATTTAAAAAAAGCAAATGCTCATTTGCTTGACCAAAAAAAAAGGGGGGGGTTGCCTTTTTTAAGGTGGGGGTGTACATGGTATAAAATAGGCTGTTTTCAAAGTCGCTGAAGAGTGGGTTCTTTCAAATGGCAAAATTTCTTTTTTTTTTTTTTTTGATGGCTGCATAATACTGATATGTGGAATTTGAGAAACAAGACAGAGGATCATAGGGGAAGGGAGGGAAAAATGAAATAAGACAAAACCAGAGAGGGAGACAACCGTAAGAGACTCTTAATCTCAGGAAACAAACAGGGTTGCTGGAGTGGAGGGGGGTGGGAGGGATGGGGTGGCTGGGTGATGGACATTGGGGGAGGGTATGTGCTATGGTGAGTGCTGTGAATTGTGTAAGACTGGTGAATCACAGACCTGTACCCCTGAAACAAATAATACATTATATGTTAATTAAAAATATATATATAATGGAAAAATATTTTAAGAAATAGTATTTTGTTGTTATATTCCATATGTGTTCTCTATGTCCAAAATCTCCATTTAATATAAGTGATATTTGAAAGTAGAGTTGGGTTAATCATGCCAAGAAGAACATAAAGGGAATACTGAGGGAAAAAAATGTTAGTGCTCATTTGAGCAAAGAAATGTAGGCTGCATGAAGGAAGAATGGTAAAGAAGCAAATAATATAATAATTATTATATTGCCTGGCAGGATGTTAGGTGATTTGCATAGGTTGAGCTCATTTGATTTTTGTAAAAATGCTGTGAGTTAAAGCTATATACATTCTATTTAGTGGAGAATTATAATTCTTTGAAGCAAAAGAACTTCCCTTAACTCATATAGTTAATGGGTGCGAGAGCCAGGATTCATACTCAGGTTTGTCTGCCCACTTCATTACTTTAACTTTTCAGTTCTTCTAGAATTAAATATGGGAGGTTTTTTTTATTCTGATTTTTTTTTTAATTGTAGCAGTGCTTATTAGCTTGTTTCATTTTCACTTAAATGATGCCTTTAGAATTTTGAGGGCCAAGGAAAAAGAATAAAGAAGATGAAGAAAAGTATTTTGTTCACTTCTGCTCAAAAGTACTTCCCAGATAAGGTCACTGATGGTCTAATTAAAAAAAAAAAAAAATCCTTGTTCAGTGGATTCACTTTATGTCTTAGGAAGAACCATGTACTCTCTTGCATGTTCCTGAGCGTTACTGTGGGAGTTCATTTATCAGAACTTCATTTTATTTCTCTCCCTTATTCTTCACATGATCCTTCTGGAAGTTGTGAGTCTTAAGTGCAAAGTCAAATTGTTGTCGAATCGCACATTAGAATCATAAAGACATTAACATAAATCCTGTTTCTACATAAGGATGTTACCTTATGCAAATTATTTAACTTCACTTTACTTGTCTGTAACATTGTGATATACACACACCCCTCACAGTAGTAGTTTTAGGATTGTATATGTAAAGCAGCAAGCATAGAGTGATCATTGGTAGTATGAAATATATAAGCCCCAGGTCACACAGTCCTAGTTTCATATCCTGCCTCCTTCATTACTATCTGAATAAACTGGTAATGTTACTTAACCTCTCTGACCCTTTCTTACCTCTCTGTAAACATTAAAAATACTCTTTTTGTGATAGCTGTGAAATTATAAAACAATAATAATTCATTTGGGGGGTGGGGCACCTGGGTGGCTCAGTTGGTTAAGCGTCTGCTTTCGGCTCGGGTCATGATCCCAGGGTCCTGGGATCGAACCCCACATCAGGCTCCCTGCTCGGCAGGAAGCCTGCTTCTCCCTCTCCCTCTCCCAGTCCCCCTGCTTGTGTTCCCTCATTCTCTGTCTCTCTCTCTGTCAAATAAATAAATAAAATCTTTAAAAAAATAATAATAATTCATTTGGAATGCTTATCATAAGATAAGCATGAATATAAAGGCCTAGTATCCCAAATCTATAAAGAACTTATCAAACTCAACACCCAAAGAACAAATGATCCAATCAAGAAATGGGCAGAAGACATGAACAGACATTTTTCCAAATAAGACATCCAAATGGCCAACAGATGCAGAAAAAGTGCTCAACATCGCTTGACATCAGGGAAATCCAAATCAAAACCTCAATGAATACCACCTTACACCAGTCAGAATGGCTAAAATTAATAAGTCAGGAAACGACAGATGTTGGCGGGGATGCGGAGAAAGGGGAACCCTCCTACACTGTTGGTGGGAATGCAAGCTGGTGCAGCCACTCTGGAAAACAGTATGGAGGTTCCTCAAAAAGTTGAAAATAGAGCTACCATACGATCCAGCAATTGCACTACTGGGTATTTACCCCAAAGATACAAATGTAGGGATCCGAAGGGGTACGTGCACCCTGATGTTTACAGCAGCAATGTCCACAGTAGCCAAACTATGGAAAGAGCCAAGATGTCCCTCGACAGATGAATGGATAAAGAAGATGTGGTATATATATACAATGGAATATTATGCAGCCATCAAAAGGGATGAAATCTTGCCATTTACAACAATGTGGATGGAACTGGAGGGTATTATGCTGAGCAAAATAAGTCAATCAGAGAAAGACATGTATCATATGATCTCATTGATATGAGGAATTCTTAATTTCAGGAAACAAACTGAGGGTTGCTGGAGCGGTGGGGGGTGGGAGGGATGGGGTGGCTGGGTGAAGGACATTGGGGAGGGTATGTGCTATGGTGAGCACTGTGAATTGTGTAAGACTGTTGAATCACAGACCTGTACCTCTGAAACAAATAATACATTATATGTTAAAAAAAAAAAAAAAAGAAGAAGATAGCAGGAAGGGAAAAATGAAGGGGGGGGAGTCGGAGGGGGAGATGAACCATGACAGACTATGGACTCTGAGAAACAAACTGAGGGTTCTAGAGGGGCGGGGGTGGGGGCATGGGTTAGCCTGGTGATGGGTATTAAAAAGGGCACGTACTGAATGGAGCACTGGGTGTTATGCACAAACAATGAATCATGGAACACTACATCAAAAACTAATGATGCGGGGTGCCTGGGTGGCTCAGCCATTAAGCATCTGCCTTCGGCTCAGGTCATGATCTCAGGGTCCTGGGATCGAGCCCCACATCGGGCTCCCTGCTCCGCGGGAAGCCTGCTTCTCCCTCTCCCACTCCCCTTGCTTGTGTTCCCTCTCTCGCTGTGTCTTTCTCTGTCAAATAAATAAAATCTTTAAAAAAACCCCAAAAAACTAATGATGCAATGTATGGTGATTACATAACATAATAAAATTTTTAAAAAAGATAAGCATGAATAATTAGAAAATGTATTCAATAAAAACTGAAAACAGAAATTTTCCCACCATTTGACTTAATGTGATTTTAGGTCATAAACTGATTCTTTATTAAGTTGGAAGCAAAGTTGAAAAATTCCTTCTGGGACATAAAGTATTCTTTATTTGGAGATTCCTTCTTATGAAATATTTAATGTATTATAAGTCACTTTAATGAATTCTTTGTAAAGATTAGATGATTTTTTTCAAGCTGCCACTACTTGAAAAGAATACAGTTGTTCAAGATTGATCTGTATTTCTGTAGGACACACAGACACATGAACAATAAGTGAACATTAGGATTTTGAAGTTGTTTGAACACAACAAACCTAGTTAATATAGTCTGCTGCTTACCCAATTTAACAGATATCTTATCTGATTAATTCTGTTACCTAAAGCCACTGAATAATTCTGTATTGAGACACATTTTATTTGTTTTTCTCATCTGAACTAGTCCTTTTTACTAGTACCTTATATTCAATCTATAACCAGTGGTGTTCTAGTTGGCAAGATTGGAGTTCATTGTGAGATGTAGAAAAACTTCAAAAAGGGCTCACAAAGCTTATTTAGAGAGAGTCCTCTTGTCATTTTATTTGCTGTAGGCCTAGGAAGTGAGATAGTCTCAGCAACTTTATAAAGCAACTTCTGGCTTGACTGAGATTTAAGACAGATGATTGGTCAATATATACTCTATAGGGTAAATTTACTGTTGATGAGGTAGACTCCATAAATGTAAAAGGAATCAGCATTTCCACACAAGTATATATCTGTATTCTAAATCAAATTTCCTGCTATAATTGGTTGGTGGAAATCCACTCATCCCTTTCTTTTATCATTTGATCTAATTGATCTAAAAGCATCAGCTAATTAATGAATCAGAGCTGTTGTTTTGAAATAACTAATAGCACTATAATTTGGATAATTGGTAATATCATATTTATGCAACTAGATTTTATACAATATTGGAAATAATTGCTAGTAACTGCAACATTACCTTTCTGTTTCCAATTTAAAACAATACCCAAAATATCATTACTTTGAAACTACTAGATTAACCAATAAGTATAAATTAATCATCAATATATTTTCTACCAATATATCTTATTTATGAGTCCCGAAATCGAGAGATCTGGCTGGAATTACATGAAACTCAAACAAGCAAAAATACTCTTTGCATAAGTCCATCTGGAATTTTAAGGCTTCATTTTAGAGATATTGATTATAAAATTATTTGCAAAAAAATTAGTTTACTAATTTTTTTCTCATTTTGAGAGAAAATTTAAGTTTTAAGAGTTGTACATGCATCTTCATTTGATAATTTTGTATTCTAAAATTTTCTGTAAGGACAATTCTCATTCAGTCAAGCAGGACATTTTTCTAGTGCGAACAACTTAATTTTTTAAACAAATGTTCTATCCTAGGAAAGCTGCTGAATTCTTTAAATAGTTGCCACCTTTGAATTTATTCTGACCTTCCCATTCCACATTGTATATCCTATTTCTACTATTTCATCTAAAACATTTGATTAAATCTGAGTAAATTAATACTAAGTTGGAGTTTCTTTCTGTCTTGCTCCCATCCTTCCATACCCATTATCACTATTTCCTCGACTTTTATCTAAAACAAAGATTTATTGATCCCAGGCTAGAGATCAGTAGCATGTTTGATTCAGAAACTACATATATGAAGATGAAATAGTCTCTGCTCTCAAGTCCTTCACAGGCCAGCGGCAAAGATTACACAAATATTAGTAATACCAGAGAAGTGTGATAGGTTCTATGACAGAGGTGTAATCATGGGTGAGTCTGACAGAGAGATAATCATCTCTGCCTAATGAATAGAGGAAGGCATCTCAGATGCTGTAATATTTTTTAAGGGGTCTTAAATTGAGCTAGATTTTTATGAGCAAAGAAGAAAGGTAGGACTGCTCAGATACATTTGTGCTCTGGAATGGAAAAATACAAGTTTTTAGACGTGATATAGGATTTAGGGCAATGATATCATAGTACACCACTATATAAAACTGTAGATCCTGAATCAGTATGAGAACTTAATTCTGGTTAAGGGTTTAAATAACTTCCTCCTACTAACCTTTTCCAAGAAAGTGCTTGGTTGAAGGAATGACAATGGGCCAGTGAAGGTCAAAGAAGAGATTCTGTTTTATCTGTAATGTTCTTTGATTTCCGATGGAAATTACTTACTATTTTAATAACTAGGAACTATTATGATTTTTTAAAAAATTATACATCTAAAAAAAATCTCTGAAGGCAGTTTTGTCAAAATAGTAAAGGTGGTTGATTCTGGAAGGTAAGAATATGAACATTTAACATTTTTTCCTCCTTGAACTATTTTTTTAATATTTTAAAAATCATCTAAAATTTAAAAAATTGCTTACTTACAAAGAGAGATTATATAATTAGAAACCTGAATGACAGATTGATGACATTAAGAAAAAAGGGCAGCAATATCAGGTAGGAGATGAAAGCAGTAATCCTAGTAAGAGACCGTGGGCTTCTGGGGAAAGCGGTGGCAGTAGAAGGAGACTGAGTTTACAAACTCAGTGTTGTGTTCCAGAAGAGGAGCATCAGGTACAGTGCAGTCTTCTCTAGCACAGTGGTGGGGGGGGGGGGGGTGTCTTTTTGTGTAACTAGAGATATTTTTGTATTAAGATATGTAGTTAAATTTGTTATAGTATTTAAATGAAATCAGTGGTATAAAATAATTATCTGTAATCTATTATTTTTTCAGTTAATTCCTGGATTTTTGTAAGAGCCAAGCAAAGGCCTTCTCTGAACTCTCCCTATCTGCCTTAAAGACAGATTGTCCAACAGGAACTCAGTTGTCTTCATTCCCCTTCCTGGGAGTATCATCAACCAGGGAAGATTGATCCTTAGTACAGGAGAGGAGACTAGAACTTGACACCCCACCCAGACAAACTTCTTACTCCCCCTTAAGAGGCCTTACTCCCCTAAGAGGCCTGCTCCTTCCTCCCCTTTCCCTGTTAAAATGGCATTTAAGCCTGAATTCTAAGCCACCTTGAGGAATTACTCATTTTTCTCTGTGTATCTCCCATGTATACATGAAGTGTACATGATAATTAACTTCCGTTTGTTTTTCTCTTGTTCATCCATTTATTGTATTATGGGGGGCTCAGCTAAGAACTCAGAAGGAAAGAGGGAAAATTATTTTTGCTCCCCTACACATTCAATCCATACAATGACCATGGTAGAAAGAGATCATTAGTCTCATTGAATAGATTAAGATAATAAGGGCTCAGTACCATTACCCAGGATCCAGATCTAGGAAATGTCAAATAGCATATTTTAATCTAAACATGTATGGCTCTAAATCCTATAATCTTTCCGAGTTCAGATATTTTAATTTATTTATCAAAGATTTTTCAAGCCATTCCTATATGTGCAGACACTTTTTATAAACCATATATATATTTTTCAACTTTATCAAGGAGTTTATACTCATATTGGAAGAGATAATTACTGTCATACACAGTTATAAAACAGAAACCCAATTGTGTGTTATACGTTATGTAAATACAATAAATACTATGAGCTGAAGCCATTAGTGTGGGCCCTATGGAAACTGGGTGCATACAAAATTAAGAAAGTTTATGTTTTTGGTGGTTGTCTTAGGTCCATTCAGGCTGCTATAACATAATACCAGGGACCAGGTAGCTTGCAAACATAAAAAGTTTACTTCTTACAGTTTTGAAGGCTAGATATCCAAGATCAGGGAGCCCACTTAGTCAGGTGTGAGTCCTCTTTTTGGTCCCATACTTCTTGTATCCTCCCATGGAGAAAGGGACTGAGGACTTCTCTGGTGGCACTTTAATACGGCACTAAACCATTCATGAGGGCATCACCTTCATGACTTAAATATTTCTCAAATGCCCTACCTTCTAATACCATCACTTTGGGGGGTTAGGATTTCAACACATGTATTTTCAGAGGACCCAAATATTCATACTATAGCAATAAGGAATAAATTTTGGACTTAAGATGCCAAAAATTGAACTCGATTCTAACATTTAACCTCACAATTATATTAAATTACTCTCTATAAACCTTAGTTTCTACATTTTCAAAATAAGGGTAATAAAACTCACTTCACTGTATTGTTGACAGGGTTGCATAGGAAAATACATGGGAAAGCAAGAAGCAAATTCATAGTTTAATACAAAAGGCATAATTATAGGCAATGAAATCTGCATTTTATTTGAATGCCAAATTCCAGTCATGTTAAAGTAGATAAAATCTTTAACCCAACTGTCAAAAGTTTTCAAAAAGAAAACATCGAAACTATTTGTTCTTGAATTTTAAAATTCTTCTTTGAATTTTATGACTCATCAATCTTGAAAATGTTTGTTTGTCTAGTTCACTGATGTTCAAGAGATAGCAAAGCTCTTAAGTAAGATTTCTAAAGTTTGGAAAGAAACAGAACCCTAACTCTATCCAAAAAGAACCTAAAAATAAAACAAGAGAACAGGAAAGGCATACTTCCAGAATAGAAAACATCCATAAGATTCACACAATTAAAATATATTTCGAATATTAAATCCAGTAATTCTGATTGGGCTATATTTTTGGAAACTGGAGGTTGAGGAACAAGAGACTCTATTCCATGTTTATTAGTAATTTAAAAATAAGAGTTCTTTGCTGTTTACTATATGCTAGCACCTTAATATTTATTAACACATTTAGTTCTCATAACAGCCCTAGGGGATAGTTGTTCCCACTTCACAGATGAGGAAACCTAAACCCAGAAGGTTAAGTGACTTGCCAAAGGTAGACACACAACATGGACACAGACACTCAGATCCCCATCTGATCCCAGTGGCCTTGTTCTTAGCTGTGGAGTTTACTACATGCTATTTGTGATATTATCGCCTAAGTTACATTCTAGAGTCATAGTAGAGCCTCTCTGAACCCACTCTCTCAAACAAACATCTATTCACAGACTTTTTCTCTTTGCCTGGATGCCCCTAACTCCAGATATCCCAAAGGACATTCCTATTTTCTTTCTATTTTGCACTCATACAACACCCTTCCCAGGGAACTTCCTTGACCACCCTTTTGTGTGCCATCTTTCTACCTAACATGTGGGGTTTTTAAAAATAATGCTTACTGTTCTTCATTTCTCATTCTAGATTTGTCCGCTTTATTCTGTCTGTCCCACTGTTTTAATAAATAATGCTTATAGCAATGACTGGCATATTGCAGACACTTAATAAACATGTGTTGAATGAATACATAGTTATGAGCTAGACGTTATGTTAGCAGCTTTGAATATATTGTCTCATTTACTCTTAAAATAATCCTTCTAGGCGTGGGTCTCATTATTCTACTTTTTACACATGGGGAAACAGATTCAAATATGTCAAATAAATTTAACAGATGCACATAAGTACTAAATATCTGAGACAGGGTTAATCCAGGTCTATATAATTTTAGAGTTCTAACATTTCCATTACTCTGCTGCCTTTCTGTTTGTTTTGGATGAAAAGTCAGGAAAATGATTTTATCTCTGCTGCAAACCATTATTTTATAGCATGATAACATGTTTTGATATAAGATATTTATTAAATTAAGTCTAGTTTTACAAGGGTGTTTCTTCAGACCATTACAATTAAAGCTCTGATTGTTTTTTCTAGTATTACTTTCATCTGTTTTAGTAACTCTACTGAGATATGCAATTTAAGGTCTTCATTAAAAAATAATGTGCAAATTCTTGAATCTAGTGACTTTAAGAGGTGTATTTATCCTTAACCCTATGAGCACCAGGGCCAAGTCAGAATTATAAGGCTTTTTATAACACAGAATTCAAAGTCTACTCTACAAGTGACTAAGGTTCCAAGAAAAATGAATTGTTTCCCTTTCTTTTTGTCTTTGCAAATTTATTTTATGAAACCTTTATATCCTTGAGAAATATATCATTATATTATCCTGGGATTTCCTGATAAGTGTTCGACCGCTTGGCTCTAAACACATTTTCTTAGGAATACCCATGTAGTCATCTTTCCTGCATTAGAATGCCCCATTGGTTTAAGCTAAGAGTCACGTGATATGGTAAGTGCAGAGGTGGTTTGACAAAAAGGTTTTTTGTGGCTGTAGTTCGTAGGAGATGGAATGTGCAGTTAATGCATTCAGATAACTTTTCCATTATTTGTAATAAAACTTGTGCTAAATTGAATATTTCTAGCTCTAAGAGTTTTTAAACATATATTGGTGTGTGAGATTGATTCCCATTAAGTTAATCTTGGGCAGCTCTTTTGAGAAAGTTAGGAAGCAAATACCCAGGGCTTTTGAAATTTGCATTATCTATGTGAATAGTAAATGTAATGAGATTAGAACACTTTTCCCTCTATCAGTAGTTGTTGGTATTGGATGCAAATATATTTGGATGTGTAATCAATTTGACTGATTGAAGGGCTTTGAGCAACTTTGATACAATGTGTGAACCTGTTAATATGTTAGGTATTTTATAAAATGATATCTGGAAGATAATCTAGCTAGGTTAAAATAATCACTCAATAGACTTAGAATCAAAAGCCTTTTAAGATAAGATACCATTCAATAAAGTTAAAGTTGGACACCAAGTAAAAGAGGTCTTTTAATACTGTCACTGCTTTTTTTTTTTTTTTTTCCCCCCCCACTAAGCCTCAGGATTCAAGCTGGAGTTTGCCTTAGTTTTCTTTTTCATAACTCACTCTGGAAGTTTAAGCAAGTCAACAAATTTCATTGGACTTACTTTATAGAATAAAATAAAAAGTTTGGATTATATGATCTCTAAATTGCTTTAAAACTTGAAGTGAGGTTTTGGAGATAACCAGTATAAAATATTTAGAATCTTGTGTCATAGCATCTTGAATAACTGAAGGGCCCTTGGGTAGAATCTAATGCATTGATACCAAAATGTGATTCATACTGAAATTGATAAATGGCTGTTGAAACATCGCAGCTCCTCCAACTCCAGTTCAAGGATTCCTGCTTCTGTAAATCTGAGGTGTGGCCATGGAAAATATATTAACACTTTGGATAAGTCCAATAAACAACAGCTATGAGAAAACTGAGGTTAAATAAATCATTTTCTCAATAATTAGGATTTAGTTTTGGCTAATTTTTTTTTTTTTTTTAAAGAAGTACATCTGTAAAATAATGACATGTTTCCTTGTTCTGGAAACATTTGGTTTCCTTTTTCTTTTGAGGGGATATGTTCCTTTTCTAAAATTGAGTGAGACATACAGCCCCACTGGAAGACTGAAATTTAATCATAGGCTTATAGAATGATCCCTCACCTGCTACATCTTACCACCCCCACCACAGGGCTCTAGTCATAGAAGACAGGATTATAACTAAAAGAGCTGCAGTATGTGGACTCCATTTATTCAGGAGTACTTAGGAAATCCAAAGACAATTGGGGAGATAAAAAAACAGGACAGCAGAATAATTCAAGGCCTCTGGCACCAACAGGTACAGCAAACATTAAATACAGACCAACTTCTATTACCAATTTAGTCTGGATCTCAACAAAAATTAAAAGACATGCTAAAAGTCAAGAGAAAAGTAGTAGTATGAAGAAACAAAGTGAATATCAGAAGCAGACTCAGATACGCTATTGGAGTGGGAGGTTTTAGATAAGCAAGTGAGGAGGCTAAAATAATACATGTCGAAATGGATTAGAACTGGGAGGCATCAGCATGAACTCATGTTGAGCTTAGTGTAGATTGATATAGTTACATATAAAATATTTATAAATATATGTGTATACACCAATTATTATCAACACATACATTTCTTTGCTCTGTCAGCTGAGATGGCCTAAAGTAAATGACACTAAAGTAGTAATAATATCCTGAGTGCCATACTTTGGTTTCAAATGCCGTTCTCCAGCAAAGAAAACCAGGTCTCCACAGAGGAACAGTTGATCTAAGAGTGGGGCAGAAAATATATAAGATTACTCTCAAGTATCTAATAGTGTTAGAAAGTAAGTACTCAAAACACACTCTGATAGGGGGTTGTAAGAAGATCACAGGAACCAACTGAAGGAGCTCCCAGTGGTCAAAGTCAGAACAATTTCAGTAAGAAAATAAGAAAAAGTAGTACTGGATTATAACTCAAAGCATAAAATAAGTATCTGGGTGAATCCATATTGATATATATAACTGATTGAAAAAATTAATAAATGGGGGAGGAACAACTCTCTTGTGCAAAAGAATTCCAGACACATAATTCATATACTCTGTTCTCAAGGAGGGAAAGCATAACTCCCACTACCTAAGCATGGGCTATACATTGTGACTTCCTTCCAAAGACTACAGTATTGAGAGAGAAAAAAAAATTAGTAACTTTACAGTGAAGAAACCTGATGAACATTACCTCAGCCAGGTGATTAAGGTCAACATCAACAGTGACAGATTTCATAGATGGTGTATACCTTTTGTCTGGTGGGATGAAATTGTTACAGGGTTCTTCTCATAGAGTCAAAGAATGAATCTCATGCACACAAAGGGTGAAGTGATAGTTTACTGAAGGTAAGAACAGGAAAAAAAAAAAAAAAAGCTCTAGAATTAGAGGGGTCCCAAATGGATTGCTAATGAGGGCTTTTATTTAGAACTGACCAGGAAACCTGTGGCCTTACAATTCCCATGTTATCTTTTGTCGAGTAAGGATTTATGATAACATCTTTTAATGGTTGACTTCTCTTTTGAGGCCTGGTCATTTTCTGTGGTCATTTTTTACTTTTTGTGGTCACAATGTAATTATCAGAAAAAGCATTTTAACCCTAGCAGTTGGGATAGAGTGGTCTGGTTTTCCTTCCTTATCTTTCTTTTCATTCTGTCTCAGTGTCTGCATACCCGAAATATCCTGAGCCTAGTTGGAACCATATTCTTTCCCTGCCTAAAGTCCCATTCTTTCCCTATTCAAAATCACTTTACTTCTGTGATTTTGCTCTCCCAAAACTAATAACCCCAGTCTAAGTGTGAGAAGAATGTCAGATAAATTTCAATAAAGATATCTTACATTTTACATAATGCTCACAATTTTTAATGTCACTAAATAGTAAGAAACATCTAAATTTGTGGACTTCCTTTAGTAATAATGTATCAATATTGATTTGTTCATTGTAACAAATGTGCCATACTAATATAATTTAATAAGAGAACCCATTGCAGGGTATATAGTAACTCTCTGAAATATCTTCTCAAGTTTTCTGTAAATCTTACACTGTTCTAAAATTAAAGTCCTTTTTTTTTTCCTGTGAGTTAAGATTGAAAGAAGACCTCATTGGAAGCCAGAACAAAATTTCAGATATTATACATGCAGCCACATAGTATTCAAAAACAAGTAAGCCAGAATTGTGGCAGCTATGTTTAAGGAATACGTTATGAGAAACTCAGATGTTGTAAACCTCAATCAGTCCCTACACCAGGCTCTGTGTTAGGCAATCTTATGCAGGTATCTTATTAAATTAATAAGATTTAGCAACCATAGACACTTCAGGTGATCTAGATGAATTGAAGAGGTGGAAAGGAAATCGAAGATCAACCAGGTTCACTGAAAACGTGACGTATTTAGAAAAATAAACAGGTGGTAATCACTTTTTCAAGGCCAGAAAAGAAGAGATTAACCTGAAATCTGCTTCCAAAGCTCCGAAAACATAAATATTTAAACTTAATTGGCATTTCAGTGACTTTTAACACACAGGTAGGTAGCTCCTCTGTCACTCTTCAAATTCAAGATAACAGAGACTGGTGGAAGAACAGTGGCTAGGCGAATGCTTTCCAAATCCACAAGGTGCCCCCAAGCACCAAATACTAATAGCTATTTTGGAGAAAGTGTGATGTTTGACTTCACTTCCAAAACGTTTTAGGTATTGGCCCCAGAATCCTGCCCATTTTTTCACTAAATATGTTGTCACCTGCATGTATGAAAGCATTTGAATTGAAAATGTGCCCTAAAGAACTTTTAGAAACAATGAATATTTTTGATGAACAATAAGCATGGATTTTCATGAAAACTCATGAAAACAGAATACAAGATTTTCCTGAGACAAGATTATGCAGAATAAGACCAATTACCTATATTGACATTCATTCTATATCTTTCCTCTAAATCTCCAAGTAGTTTAGCACAGGACCGAACACGATAGTTTTGTTTTTTAATAAAATGAGCAAATGAATAGATGAAATAGTTTGATCACTTTCATGAATAAATCAAATTATTTTTGTTAATGAAATTTACTTGAAGTACAGTATACTTTGTAAGTTTTAAATTTGTAAATTCCTGCAGGTTAATACTACTTTTGATGAAATTGAAAGATTAATGGCATAATGTGGGTCGCACAGAAATACAGAACTCCAAGTCAATTTTGAGTCTGTCCTGAGGGTCCAAAGATGTATATGACTTTTTTTTTCAAAATCCATTAGTTATTGCAGAAATAAATATTGTGGGAAAGAATGCAAGGATTCACCCTTTAATCAAACACCTTCAATAGTGGGTTCCAGGGACCATTCTGATTTATGCTTGGTATCTTGGCTTCTCAGTTTAGTATTTGTCCAGGATTTTCATTTGTTAACAGTGAATAATTAATAATTAGTATTAATATTTGTATTTAAATGAGCCCAGAAGTGTGTAAACCTTCACACTATGTTTCCATCTGCTGCCATGGTCTCATCTAGTAGTATGGGATCACATGTATTAAATAAACAGTTTCCTCACTTCCATACATCGGTAAAACTGAAACCCGATTCTCTTTTCTATAGGAGAGTGCTTCCTGATAAAACAAATTTCCCTCAGAGTAAGTAGCTGGGGCAACACCCTCCCTCCTGTAACAATCATGAGTGGTGGTTGGAGAAATATCATCGGCTGCTGCCCCTGGCAACCATTTTTGTGAATAAGTGTTGTGGCCTACAAAAACCCATAATAAAGAAAATATTAGAGGGAGTTCTTTAGATAGTAGAATCTGAGAGAAGTCCTGGAAAACTATGAAATTGCAAAAAGAAATGAAGAGCAAAGGGTAAATATTTGACTAAATCTCAAAGAAGCCATGATAATATATTCTTATAGGGACTAAACATGTATAGAATTAGTTATAGCCCCAAAAGATAGGAAACAGATAAAAGGAGTTAAGAAGTTCTAAAGTCTGTGCATTTTTTAAGATGTGGCCGAAGTGTCAATTTACTAAACTCAAATAAGTATGCTACATCATGGTAATCACTGAGCAAAAATTAAAGTATGCATATAGCATTATAGGAAAATAGGAATCACAAAAACAAAGCAAAACAAAACAGTTGATCTGTCTAAAAGGTGAGACAAATTGAAAACAATGGTAGATTGAAACTCAAATATATTTATAACTACATTTGATATAAATGCATTAAGCACAATGACTGTCAATGAGATTTCTTAAAAATCTCATTATGGTCTCCTTAAGAGTCAAAACTGTAATATAATAATGCATAAACCTTGAGAGTAAAGGGATAGGAAAATGTTATACCACACAAATATTAACAAAAACCAGCCTGGTATGTCTAAACTACTATCAGATAAAATAGACTGTAAGTCAATAAATATTGGTAGATATAAGGAGTATTTTAATTTTTTAAAAGATTAAATCCACTCTGAAGTGTTATAACTTTGCATACACCCCAATAACATAACCTTAAATTACATAAAGCACATGTAACAACAATTGAACAGATAAATTCACATAATAAGATTTTCACAGAACATATTCATTTGTGAAACATGAAGATAAAAAACACCACATATATAGAAGGTTTAAACAATATGATTAACAAATGGCTTTGTTGACCTATAAAGAACACTGCACCCAAGATCTTATGCTGGGCCATAAATGAGTTTTGACAAAAATGTAAAGATGGACATCATACCAAGTAAGGTCCCTGACCATGATAGAACTAAACTTTATCAATAAAAATAAACTATAAAGAGAAAGAAGGAAGGAAGGGAAGGAGGAAGGAGGGAAGGAAGAGAGAAAGTCAGGGAGGGAGGAATTCAGAGGGGGAGTGGGAGGAAGATTCCCCAAATTTGTGAATTAAGGTACTGAGTACTCTATAATTCAAATAAGAAATCACAACACCAATTAGAGGCCAATTTCAACTGAATAAAAATAATAAGATTACTTATAATAGCAAACTGTATATCAAAACATGTCAGATATAATTAAAGCCATATTTAGAGGAAAATAAATAACTTTAAATTTATACTTTAGAAAAGAAGATTGAAAATCAGTGACCTATGTATGCCTCTTTGGAACCTAGAAAACAACAGCAAATCAATCCCAAAGAAAGTAGCAAGAAGAAATTTTAAATACAAAAGTAGAAACAGGTATAAAACAGATGAATAAAAGAAAAAATCAACAGAGTTTACTATTGGCAATTTGAAGAGATTAATAGAATTGATAATGCCCTGAACAGAAGGGATCAAATCAAAGGAAAGAAGCCAAATAACAAACAAAAAACAAACTACCTGCAACAGGAATGAAAAGTGAACATAACTTCAGATCCTACAGACATTGAAAATATATTTAGAGGATTTTTAAAAAAGATTTATTTATGCGACAGAGAGAGAGGACATGTGAGCAGCGTTGGGGGCGGGCAAGGAGGCGAGGGGTAGAAGGAGAGAAAATCTCAAGCAGACTCCCCACTGAGTGCGGAACCTGACACAGGGCTCAGCTCAAACTCACCACTCTGAGATCTTGACCTGAGCTGAAACCAAGAGTTGAATGGTCAACCAATTGAGCCACCCAGCCTCCCTGAGGATGTTATGAATAATATTAAACAAAAGAATTTTTCAGTAGTAGATAGAAAGGGGAAATACCTAGAAAAAGACAACATTCCACAACCGACTGGAGGGAGGGGAGGAGAAACAAAAAAACGAAGACCGAGCTCTTTATCTATTAAAGAGAGTAAATCAGGAATTCAGAATTTTTAGAGAAAATGTCTAAAACCAGGTGGTTTCCCAGCTAACTATATCAAAAATTTAAGAAAGAAATATTACCAATCTTAAAAAAAAATACTTCCAGTGAATAAGAAACATAATAGTTTCTATTTTATATAAAGACAGTATCATTTTCAATACATCTTTTTTTTAATATTTAAAGATTTATTTATTTGAGAGAGAGCAAGCGGGGTGGGGGGGGGAGGAAGGGGCAGCGGGAGAAGGGTGAGAATCCCAAGCAGACTCCCTGCTGAGCATGGAGCCAGACATGGGCTCGATCCCACAACTCTGAGATCATGACCCAAGCTGAAATCAAGAGTCAGATGCTTAACTGACTGAACTACCCAGGCACCCCCCATTTTCAACACATCTTAGCAGGACTATAAGAAAGAAAATTATGTGCTGATTTATCTATAAACATAGATGCAGTATTACCATCTGAATCCAGTAGTACATAAGAAGAATCATTATATCAAGGCCAAGCTGAAGTTAATAAAGGAATAAAAATTTTAAGTTTGACAGTCAGTTTACAACATTTAAAGGGAGAAAAGGTATTAATCAGCTCAATAGAAATTGAAAAAGCATTTGGTAAAAGTCAACTCACATTTATTATTTATAAAAACAATAAATCCGGGGTGCCTGGGTGGCTCAGTTAGTCTGCCTTCGGCTCAGGTCGTGATCCTGGGGTCTTGGGATGGAGCCCCGTGTTAGCCTCCCTGCTCAGCAGGGGAGTCTGCTTCTCTCTCTTCCTCTGCCCCTCCCCCTGCTTGTGCTCACTCTCACTCTTTCTCTCTCAAACAAATAAAAATAATCTAAAAAAAACAAAAAAGATAAATCCTTATCAAATTATGACTAAAAAGGAATGTCCTTAATCTAATAAAAAGGGTATCTACAAAAAACATAAAACAAACTGCATAGTTAGTGAAATAATGAAAAATTTCTATTGAGATTAGGAATGAAATAAGAATATTCACTATTACCATTTCAATCAACATTGTACTAGATTTACTAGTCAGCGTGGAAAGGAGAGAAATAGGAAAACAATTACTAGAAAGTTTCCAGGTAGGTAATTGCTAGCATTACATCATCCCTTGATCAAAACTGATCTAAAAGTCATACCATTTTAAGCATCCTCTTATATATGTCCTTAACTGTTATAACACTTTGGGGGAATTTTACCCTTTTTTAATTTTTTTTTTTTTTAATTTATTTATTTGACAGAGAGAGAGACAGTGAGAGCAGGAACACAAGCAGGGGGAGTGGGAGAGGGAGAAGCAAGCTTCCCGTGGAGCAGGAAGCCCGATGCGGGGCTTGTTCCCAGGACCCTGGATCATGACCTGAGCCGAAGGCAGACGCTTAACGACTGAGCCACCCAGGCGCCCCGACCCTTTTTTAAAAAATATGAAACAATTGGGGCGCCTGGGTGGTTCGGTTGGTTTAGTGTCTGCCTTTGGCTTAGGTCCTGATCCTGGAATCCAGCCCCAAGTCCTGGGATCGAGCCCCAAGTCGGGCCCCCCACTCAGCAGGGAGTCTGTTTCTCCCTCTGCCCCTACCCCCACTCATGTGCACACGCTCTCTCAAATAAATGAATAAATAAAATCTTAAAAAAACCATGAAACAATTTCTCATAACATTTCCAGCTGGTATCCATAATGTGATTTGGAGTGTCTTAGGGTGGGTGGAAAAAGGGGAAAAATAGAAATAAAGAAATTCTGAGTCATTAGCCCATTTTAATTGATATTTTACTAATTTGTTGCCATTTTTATCTGTTTATTATCATTTGTGTTGTTTCCTTTTAGTTAATTTGCCTTATATTTTCTTCCTTAATTTTATTTATTTTTCTTCCTTCATTTTAAATTCTGCTGAAACAATCTGGATTTTTAAATCATAAAATTCTCTTATAATTATTTGACTTGTTTCAGAACAAAATTTTCAACAATTATTTAGTCATAAATGCATTTCTAACTAGATTATTTTTGCTAACCATTTGATATATTTTTTCTTGTTTTGAATTCCTTATTCTGATTCTTTTGTTTTTCCACCCTTTGGCTAGAGTATTTCCTCAAATAATGTTTTCAGATATAATACTCGAGTTACATAATTTGAGTCTTTCTTGTTTTATAATGATTTCTTATTGCTGTGGTTTTGAATTATGGAGACATGATCATTTTTAATAATATCCCTGTAAACTTTACTTTATATTCTGTCATTTGATATTGAAGCTAAGACGTCCTCCTTTCAAATTTGCACCACATTCTTTTCTTTACTGCCAAGTTTATCTTGAAATTTGTTAGAGATTATCTTTGGAATTCGGATCACATCAAGATATGTTTGGTGTCAAGGTATGTACCTTTTTTCAATATTGGTACATTTGCCTGGCATTAATGTGATCCTTTGGATTTGCTTTCTTCCATACAGAAGCCTATTTGTTTTTATTTTCTTGCATTTTTATCATAAATTCCATTTTTCTTTGAGTTTCTGTTTATACATATTGCATTTTCTATCCTCTATTATAATTTCCAACTTTTATATTTTTGCTCTATACTCAAAATAATTCTTCATGTTGATTTTTAATCAATTAATGTGCTTTTTACCAGTGATTTACCTGTTATCCAGTACTTCTGCTAAGTTGACTTTTCAACAACTTTTTCTCGTACTCTGCTCCCTTTTCCTAGCAGCTTGTTTTTTTTTTATTGTATACATAGAATATTTTCTCAAATCTCACTGGAAGTAGGGGGTAAAATTATTTTCTTCTGTTTTATTGTACTTAGTATGATATGGTGAAGTTCATTGGATTTGAGTGCTCAGTTCCGTTCTAAAAATTGTTTCTCTTCAAATATCTTTTCTTTCTCTCAAATGATTATAACTCCACAGTTCAAGCGAAGCGGAGTGACTCCTGGGTTGACAGGCAGTGACCTACATTATGTTCAATGCATGATTTGTGCCAGTCGCTGAGCCTGGACACTCTATAATTGGGATTTTGTTAAAATAGACAAACTCCTGTGACTTATTAATCACTGACTTGACTTCTGCTTTCACCACTGTTGAATGGAACTTGGTGCAACTGTTAATGGGAATTAAGGAAGGAAATTTTGGGAAGGCTGAGTGTGTACTAAAATTTCATTACTAGGAAGACTGGCTTGACTCTCACTTTCCTGGGGCACTCTGCAGTTAGCTGGAGAATGCCCCCTTCTCTGTCGGGTCCTGATAGCCAATTAAGGAAATGATTGTGATCTGATGTCTTGCTTCCTTAGTGCCCAGTTGGAATCAAATAATGCGTATAACAACTCAACATATCTCGTATTTGCTTCAGTCTCTGGTGCTCCTACATGGGGCAGGCGGGGGGTGGGGCAGGGTCTTGTCTAGCCTTGTACTCATGACCTGAATTACAGCTAGGCAACTTCCTCTTTGCCTTCATGAAATTGCCCATTACTCAATCAGTTCAGCCGTTACCTCCACCATATATCCCAGAATTTCTTCAAATTGTCTTATAGTTTACTCTTTTGCTATTGGTAGATTTTTAAAATTTCTTCAGTTTGTTCAGTAGTATTCTATGGTAATTTTTTCAGTTAGTTCAATGGTTAACTCAGTGGAAGGCATAGTGGATAAACTTGTGGCCTCAAAGAGTCGTTCTGAAATCTTTTCCAACAAAAATATATTTTCTGACATTCCTAACAGTTGTTCCTTTAGGAACTTGTAAATATATGGAAAACTGTAAAAAGCAAGCTTACACTTTTTTAAGAATGTATTTTTATGATGCAATTAAAATTACAATTATCCACAATAAATTTAAACATTTTCAAAATAAAATCTAGTTTGGCCTGCTAAGAGAACCCAAGACAGATTATACCAAAATCAAGCATAGCTGAGAATAAGAAAGGTTTGTAAATATAGCCTACGTTTTGAAATGAATGAAGGACTAGAGACCTGAATTTACTACAGCTGCTAGCAAGTGGAGTGGTTACTATAGTAACAGAGATAAACTGATCCAGATCGAGAAAAAAATATCTGCAGCTGGACCAATCAAAAAGAGTAAGTTTTCTGTGTGGCATTTCCTGCCATCTCCTGTTTGTACTCTCAAAGGATGAAAAAAAAAAAAAAAGGAGGACATGTTCTGGGTATTAGGAAGATGATATGAGTTAAAGGTTTACATGGATATTTTCTAAGACTTATAGAAAACTGTTCTAGATAAAAGTGTTAGCTAAGGTGTCATAGAAAACACTTCATTAAAAACTTGAAGTCTACAATAAAATTAAGGTAGTACTTCTATCTCATACAATGCTATATGCACATAATATCTCAATAAAACCAGGGAGAGGGAATAAAGTACTTATTGACTTAAAAGAAAAAAAGAAAAAAATACTTGAAGTCTGCACAGGCTGGTGGAAGTTAAAATGTTTTGACCAAAGGCTCAGGAATAGAGAACTGCTGAGCTGTCTGATTCTTGAGTATCCACATTAACTAAAAGGTCTTTATTACCAACATTTCTGGAGGCATCAGGAGATGTTTGTATCTAGGTTACTAGTGGAAAAGAACAATGAAGTGAGTTTGTTGACAGAGTTTGCTTATCTCTATTACACAAAGCAGTAAAATCTTATTTTTTATATATTGGAGAATAGTAATTTCTAGTTTATGGGTATATGAGCCATATCAAATGATGGTATGGGATTTATAAATCTACCCACATATTTACAATTATCTTAGAGCAAATCAGTAACATTTTTCACACATACATAAACAAATTTAAAAAGGTATATAGATGTAATTAATAACGTATTTAAATGCTAGTGAATTTCAAGTAGTTTTATATGATTATATCAGATATTGATACTCAGAATACAATAGTATGAATACAGAGGGTTGGATAACTGTATATATGTAAGTATTCTCTTTTAGTTCCAAGATGTTCTCATGCTCAAAAACTAAGGCCCACCGCTAGAGACAGTGAGACTCTCCTGTGACATCAGATATCATTCCCTCATGGTCTTACTGAAAATCATTTATCTGGTGATTTAACTGCAACTCTCAGGCCAAATCACATTTCCATGTAACCATACCCTTTAAATCATTGCTTGAAAGAGGGAACGCTTGAGGATTTGGTCAAATTTATGGGAGGTAAAGAGGGTAGAAATTATCTAGTAGTTAAAACACCCATGAGCAACTCAAATTAAACCATTTTAGACTCTCAGAAGGTACCCCCTACCAAACACCATGACAGATATTTCAGTTGAGAATTGTAAAGCCCATCTTTCATGATTCTAGATCCTACTTTTTTTCTTTAAATTGTACATACACTTTTTTACCCTTTATTCATTTCCTTGTATTTGCTTTTCTTTTTCCTACCAACTGTCTTTTCCTCACTCATTTTCTCACTACTGACCAATGTGTATCTTTTCTAGAAGCTTTAACACAGACGTTAAGAATCCATAGGTGGTAGCGAGACAAGAATCTATATTACTATGGATCTATATTACTATGAAAGAATCTATATTACTATGAAAGCACTTTGTCAGGTATTCCAAATATGTACTGATACTTTAATACTTATTTTAAGCAATGATAGAATTTTGCAGAATTATTATTTATAATTTTGATTCTGCTTTTACCTTCTTATGTAAGTAAAATGTCACATAATTACCAGTGAAACTTGGCCATGTTTGCCATGTTAGTCAGATTTTTCAGGCCTGTTCCAGAATGGTAGTAGACTAGGCTTAAATAGCATTTTGTTTGTTGTCCATGATGTTGGAATGACAGTCATTCCTGAGCCATGAGCACTAGTTTATAAAGGCATGCAGAGCAGAGAGACAATTTTCTTTCCTTGTTTGTTCAGTTATAATAACTAATGATAAGTAAGACATGCCACTTTTTGTCCAGAATACTTTTTATATTGTAACAACAATGAATTTACAAACCTCTTAAATATATTTTACTCTCTCAAAGAGTGCTGGATAAAGAAAGTAAAATTACTTCAAACATGCCATTCTTCATGTGTAGCACATCTATTGCCATAACTCATACTATAGTTGTAACTAAAATCCCAGTCAATTACAGCTCTCTTTCCCACTGAGAGCAGATCTGGCCCACATCTTTTCCATTGAACCTGTCTTAACATTCTTGTGTCTAAGTTAATACCTAATACAGAGTCAATAAATACTCACTTGAGCAAAGAAATAAAGTAGTGAATAAATAATGGATTTAAAAAGGCCATCAAAGAACTAATCTGAACTTAATCTAGTTTGACTCCCTAAATTGAATAATGGCTTTTGCTAAATTATATTTTGACAATATGTCAATGGGTACCTCCTCATGATCATCATGATGCACTCAAGTACAGAAGATGAGTAAGAGCAAGATCTTAAATTAAATTTCCTTTTCTTTTTTAAGAGAGAGTGAGCGAGAGAGAGAGAGAGAATGTGTGTGTGTGTGTGTGTGTGTGTGCGCGTGCGCTTGGTGGGGGCGAGGGGCAGAGGGGGACAGAGACAGAGAGAATCTTAAGCAGGCTCCATGCCCAGTGTGAAGTCCAAAGCAGGGCTCAATCTCACCACCCAGAGATCATGACGTGAGCCGAAATCAAAAGTCGGATGCTTAACAGACTCAGCCACCCAGGCGCCCCTTAAATTAAATTTTCTAAGGTGACCAACATAATCTTTTGCCCAGCTACTCAGAGAGATCAGATGTTTTACCTCTTAAATAGTACAACAGTGTCAGCCTCCTCAATCCCTGTCTTTTTAGCATTTGCTCCTCCACTGATGACCTACTATTATGAAATCAATCTTTTGTGTTTCTCAAGCTGTGTATTTTATTTGACCACCATTTCTTAAATACACCTTTCCCCTAAACTTCATTGAGATATAATTGCATATAACATTGTGTAAATTGAAGGTATATAATGTGATCATTTGATATATGCAGATATTTCATAATGATTACCACAACAAGGTCCATTAATATGTATTTCACCTCACAGTTTGTTTGCTGTTGTTGTTGTTGTTGTTGTTGTTGTTTTGGTGGTGAGAACATTGAAAATCTATTCTCCTAGCAACTGTCAAGTATGTAATACAGTATTGTTATTTATAGTCACCATGTCATACATTACATATGCTCCTAGATCTTACCCACCTTATAACTGGAAGTTTATACCCTTTGACCAACATCTCCCATTACTCCCACCCCCCAGCTCCTAGCAAACACCAGTCTAACTCTGTTTCCCCAAGTATGGCTTTTCTAGATTCCACATATAAGTGAGATCATGCAGCATTTGTCTTTCCTTTGACAATCTCATTTTATCTCATTTTTTATCTCATTTAGCATAGCTGCTTCAAGTTCACTCCATTTTGTCACAAATAGTAGGATTTCTTTTTTTTATGGCTGAAAATATCCCACTGTATTTTTCTTTATCATTCTTTATCATTCATCTGTCAGCAGACACTTAAATAGTCCATGCCTTGAGTACTGCAGTGAACAAAGGGTGCAGATATCTCTTTGAGACAGTGATTTTATTTCATTTGTATGTATACCCAGAAGTGAGAATGCTGGATCATATGGTAGTTGTTTTTTTTTTTTTTTTTTTAATTCTTTGAAGAATCTCCATAATGTTTTCCATAGTGGCTGTACTAATTTACACTCCCATCACTGTTGCATAAGGGCCCCCTTTTCTCCACATCTTTGCCAACACTTGTTATTTCTTGTCTTTTTGATGATAGCTTTTCTAATAGGTATGAGGTGATACTTCATTTTGGCTTTGATTTGCATTTCCCCGATAATTAGTGATGTTGAGTTCCTTTTCATGTACCTATTGGCCATTTGTATGTTTTCTTTGGAAGACAAAAAAGTTGTTCGCTCATTTTTAGAAATTGAATTACTATTATTACTACTACTACTACTACTACCGAATTGTAGGAGTCTCATATTTTTTTTGGGTATTTAGATATTAGATAAATGATGTGCAAATATTTTATTCCATTCTGTAGGTTGCCTGTCTTTTCATTTTGTTGATTGTTTCTTTGTTGTGCAGAAGATTTATAGTTTAATTCACCTTTTAATCTCCACAATCATAGTCATCTTTCAATAAGCATCAGGACTATAGTCTCACAACCCTGACCCTGGAAATATCATTTAGGATTAATTTCCTTCCAAATTAAAACATTCCTTGATGAGCTGCCCAGTGGAAAAAAGTTTCATTCTCTTACAGTCCTTAGCCCCACCCAGCTGATCTTTTGTATACAGAAATGTGAATGAGAACTTCCAATACCAAGTTACTAAAAGCATCTCTGCAGGCGTGCCTATGTCTTCACTTAGCCCATTTTACTTTTCACTGCAGCCTCTCTGAGATGGGTTTAGTACTGCTGTCATTTTAAGGCAGCAAGATATCGTCAAGAAAAACAACTCTAAAATCCATCCATCCTGTTGAAGTCAATTGCCTAGAAAAGGCATGAATACAGAAAACTTAGAGAGTCAGCTCTGCATGTTTTATTTCTTTTGGATTTCCAAGTGAGCATTATCACCGGAAAGCCTGAAGTTACCACTGATTATAATACAGTGATTTTTTTTTTCTGTCTCCTATGATTTTTAAAACTTCAACAGTGTGAACTTTGACTTACATAGTTCTTTAAGAATTTTGCCATGTCAACTGTGAAGTTTGAGCTGGATTATCTTTCTCCTGAAGGCTTCAGACATGAGCATGCTTCCAACCCAGAATTTACTTTAACCTGTTTGACTGAACTCTCTGATGATTCTAGTCAATTGGAACTTCAGCACTCCAATTCTGTCCCCACTGGTAAGCTAAACTTTAGATTGATATTTTTGTGTATCTTACATCTGTGTTTTCTTTAATGTCAGATATGTAACAAATAAATTTTGATGTCACCTACTTTGTGGTGGTAAAACTGATGTCAATTTTAGTTTATTCAGTTGTTTTTCCTCAAAATATATAAATAAATTTCTACAAAAAGCACAGAGCATTCTCCCAATAGAGTGAAACGCCAGAAAACAAATCTAAGGAACACATTTAAGAAAAATGTTAATAGTGAAGTAGATTTTGTTTTTCTGAACATTCAAGCCTATCAAGTTTTAGCTTTGTTTGGGATGATTGATGAAATCAGGGATTGTATCCATAAGCTGCAGAAAAAGTCCTGCCATCTTTCATTCATCTTTTTTATTTCTGTTTCCTTTTATATAATTATATGAAGGTTAATATGTGCTCTTTACCTTCGCATTAAGAATAAGAGAACATTCCTTTTGCTTATATTATTTTATGACCTAATTTAGATTCTATATGAGCTGACAGTGTTGACAGAATTCAATGTGAAAATTTTATTTTTTGATATCTGTGGGTGGTACTTATTTATCCAGCATCCAACAGTTTTCATTTTAGCATTGCAGTTTTGAGGAAACAATGCTATACATTAATAGTCTGCATACATTAAAAAATTCCGTGGGTTTGGTTTACAGTGAACAGCTATGAGAAGTCAATAATGGATTAGTTGTGCTTTGTAGAAAGTATGTATAATAAATAAATATTTTAAATATTATTCTAAAGTAAAATTCCCTTATGAGTTAGTTGTTTATCTTTCCTCATAAAAAAGACAGGGCAATGAGAAAAGTAAAAGTTAAGCAAAGTCTTCATAGCTCTGGATGTTACAGGACATTAATCTTTGTCCAATGAAAAAGAACTTGTAGAAATAACAAATTCCATTTTGCAACCAGAGGATTGTTCTAAGAAAACTTGGCATATTTATTTATTTTGAGGTGTTTGAAAAGAAGTTTTATGTGACTCCCAACCAATCGCTGATGTATTGTTCATAGACTCTTGTATTATATGACTTGTTTTATAGTATGGGCAGTTCTATAATCAGGAGATGTAACAACTTTTTAAATTTTCTTTCATCCGTACTATTATTTCTCTTTCTTAAATGGAAAGTCTTACTGGGTATTGAACCTATAATTTCATAAATGGAAAAATCAGTGGTTTTTTTTTTTTGTTTTGTTACAAATGAACAGTACAATACAGTAGACTTAGGAAAATGAGGTTTTATAGATAAAGTATGTACCAGTTTAACCATGGTTTAAATACCCATGTTCTTTTCACCACTTTTGTGTCTCCTAGTCATCTCTGTTCCAGTTAGCACATTTATTCCAATAAATTCAACTGCTGTCTTTGTGAAGCTGACATTACATATCTGTAGCTTAGGTATGAACTCTTCCCCAGTGCCTGGAAGACACTTTCACCTCAATATCCTTGGCAGTGCTTCAAATTCAACACAAATAAGCTAAACCCCCTAAAAATGCCTCCTCCTTCTTACATTCTCATTTTTGTCAATATCCCCTGAGTCATCTCAGACATTCCTTAGCATTTATTGCAATATAAAGTACATGTTTATTTCTATGCATATTAGTTTAATATAGGTCTTCTTTACCTCTTTGTCCACCACTATGGCGCCTACTCAATAGGGTGCCTGGCAATAAAAGATTCTTTGTATCTTGACTCATTGATTGCCTGGCTGAGAGACTGAAAGATTGGCCCTCTTCATTTCCCTGGTTCATGCACCTGTATAGTCTTCTACCTGACCTCACCTTCAGGTTTTCCAAAACAGGCCTCTTGTACATTGACAGCCACGCAATCCTTAACTAAGCACAAGTCTGACCTATTCCCACCTTTGTTTGCAATTTTTAGGTCTGTGTGACCTTGTTTTAAACCTGGTGCTTTAGGATCTAAGTCTTTTTTTCCCCCAGAACTTTCCTAGTTTCATATAACCTACCTATATCCTACAAGAATGATTTATACTTTCCAATTACTGTTCACGTTATTTTTTTCAAAATAATTTCTATTAAATATTTCTCCTTCCTCTGTTTATTAAGATCTCACTGAGAACAAAAATATATCATCTTCTTCCCAAATGCCTATGGTTAACTCTTTATATAAAGGAATATTTCCTGTCTCTAACTTCCACAAAAATTTGTCCTATATATGAAAACGTTCACATTCTAGGTTTTTGTTGTTGTTATAAATACAAATGTCCATGGCTCCTCTTCTATCAGATGATGTTTCTTGAAGGTAATTGCCTTTTCAAAATTGTTTTTGCCTGTGCATAATGCATATGTCATAAATATGGTTAATTGAGTGACTAAATAGTAAACTGAAGTTTATCTTTTAATTTATTTCCTGCCATAGGGAGTACTTGTTTAGGTCAAGTTATACATGCATTTTATCTGCCAAAATACTATGTGGAAATTACCACACAATTTTTTGCTTGATGATACCATCATACAGGATAGTACCAATGTGGAATTTGTCCTTCATTTAAAATTTTTATGTAGGGGCTCCTAGGTGGCTCAGTCGTTAAGCATCTGCCTTCCGCTCAGGTCATGATCCCAGGATTCTGGGATCTAGCCCCGCATCAGGCTCTCTGCTCAGTGGGCAGCCTGCTTCTCCCTCTCCCACTCCCCCTGCTTGTGTTCCCCCTCTCGCTGTGTCTCTCTCTGTCAAATAAATAAAATCTTAAAAAAAAAATGAAACTTTTATGGAGCATTGAGCATCTTAGAATCTACTTTGTAAAATGCTAGATCTTTTCACCCTATATTCAAGAGAGTCAAGTTGTATTCATTTAAAATATAGTAATTGAAAAAATAAAAACATATAAATATATACATATTTATTCATTGAATATATATGACTGAGAGTTAGTTCTTGGGGTGTCTATAGGAAAATGAAAATGAGGTAATAGTAGAAGCAGGGAAAGAGTTCTGTCCTTTTAATCTCAGTGGTGTGGCAGTATGTTTTTAACATACATATGCACATATCCCTAGCATGGGAAAATAAAATATAACAGGGGAATGTTAGTCCATAGAAAGTTGAGCAGATATGTCTAAAAAGAAATGTGTTCCACTGTCAGCAAAAACAGTGTTTACACATTTCACTTATATGATAACTTGAAGAGTATTCATACCTACATAATCTGAATAGTTCTCACAAGACTACTATGAGATAGAGTTCATTTATCTTGAACTTTATTAAATAAGAGATTTCAAAGGCCAGAGAAATAATGTAATTGGACCTACAATGCACACATATATCTAATAAGTGTGTGTCAGTGGGGAGGGTGGTGGCAAAGACAGAGGCAAGTTGAGGAGCTCTTAGTCTGTTTTCTGCCTCTAAACTTAGTATTCTTTTCTTTTTTTTTTCTCAACACTGTGTGGAAATTATGATTAAAAACAGTTCCATGGGAGAAAGATGCTTCTTTATGTTTCAGAAGTGTATTTCATCAGTAATCAGTAATGAGAATATAAATATCATTCCTGGATTCTAGAATGTGCTTTAAATGTCTTTTAAGGTTATGAACATTTCATCATCATGATCATCATTATCACCTTTGTGATGTTAATGATAAGCACATATACATCATTTCCTATATATAAAGCAGTACTGTGAATGTTCTATATGCGTATATATACACACACGTACATACGTATGTTTACATATGTTTTATATATCTATACACATATGTAAAAATATACATATTTTTTATCCTTGTTAAATGGGTAATATAACTTCCATCACAACACAGTATAACATATTCGAGAATGTATGTGATTCAACTTTTTTTTTTTTAAGATTTTATTGATTTATTTGACAGAGAGACACAGTAAGAGAGGGAACACAAGCAGGTGGAGTGGGAGAGGGAGAAGCAGGCTCCCCGCCGAGCAGGGAGCCCGATGCGGGGCTGGATCCCAGGACCCTGGGATCATGACCTCGCTGAAGGCAAACACTTAGTGACTGAGCCACCCAGGTGCCCCGTGATTCAACTTTTTAAAAATTTGTTAACTTCATTTAATCTAAAATTTTGTATATTTATTAGGCCCTAGAACCCTTTTACATAGAACATTTCCTAATATCCTGAAAGATCTGCTTTGGATATTTGGTGTTAAAGAAATGAATTATGGGGCGCCTGGGTGGCTCAGTCGTTAAGCGTCTGTCTTCGGCTCAGGTCATGATCCCAGAGTCCTGGGATCGAGTCCCGCATTGGGCTCCCTGCTCCAAGGGAGGCCTGCTTCTCCCTCTCCCACTCCCCCTGCTTGTGTTCCTGCTCTCGCTGTCTCTGTCTCTGTCAAATAAATAAATAAAATCTTAAAAAAAAAAAAGAAATGAATTATGTAATGCTAGTGAAGTAATTGGAGAACTCTAATAAATAAAGTCAAGATAAGGTTCTGTTCAGTCACCAGCAGGCAGTGTCACTTGGGGTGAGGTTTTAACATCCCTCCTGGGTGATTTTTCTAATCTGTAAAATGTCTAGAATAAATTAGTTGATTTTAAAGACCACCAACAGCTATAAAAAAGCTTAATGAAAATAATTAGATTTAGAGCATTTCCAATGCACATCATTAAGCTAGATAAAGACCAGAATATAAAGAAGGGTAAAGACAAAGCCTCTGTTTACATATAACTTATAACAGTAATAATGCAAATCAACTTATGCAAAGAATTTCATAATTTATGGAGTTCTTTTGCCTTTGACTTTCACAGCCACTCTGAAGATCAAATCGTTTTATTACTGCCATTTTTATAAATGAAGAAACTGCATGTTAGTGATATTTTACAGTGAAATTTTAGTAAGTAATAAACCCGCGTGGACCCAGACTTCCTCCAATTCCAGATGTTATTGCCACTACACTAGTACAAGTGCAAGTACCAACCTTACTACTTACCCTGCTGCTATGACAATAAGGAAGATGACAAAAACAGCATTTACTGTTTTGTTGACAATACCAAATACTTGAATCCTAGTCTCATTTTACTCTCCTAATGTTTTGAAGCATGAAGAAGTCAAATATTATTATAATTGTCCATCATATTTCAAATATAGATATGTAGGTCACTAATTTACACACCAACTTGCTATTTTCAATTCAGAATGGTTGAATTGAAATCTTTAAAAGAAAAGATACTTAAAATAACCTAATAATCTATGTAAGACTATTTACAGTATAGTAATGTACTATTACTATAGTACATTATACTATGTACTAGTATATACTATATACTATATATATATATAGTTGATTTTAAATACTGATTTAAATACTATGTTAATTTTGAATGTATCCTGTGTATTGGGTGAATCATTTTCAGGATGGTTTAATAGTATAAATCATCTTTTCCTATCTATATTAGAAAATGTATTGAATTTAAATAGTTCCTCCTTAATATTCATCACCCTCTTACCCCCTCCCCCACCTCGCTGCTCTCTGAAACTCTGTTTGTTTCTCGGGGTCCATAGTCTCTCATGGTTCCTCTCCCTCTCTGATTTCTCCCCCTTCAGATTTCCCTCCCTTCCCCTATGGTCCTCTGTGCTACTGCTTATGTTCCACATATGAATGAAACCATATGATAATTGTCTTTCTCTGCTTGACTTACTTCACTTAGCATAATCCCCTCCAGATCCATCCATGTCGATGCAAATGGTGGGTATTCATCCTTTCTGATGGCTGAGTAATATTCCATTGTATATATGGACCACATCTTCTTTATCCATTCATCATCTGAAGGACATCTCGGCTCCTTCCACAGTTTGTCTATTGTGGACATTGCTGCTATGAACATTGGAGTGCATGTGCCCCTTCTTTTCACTACATCTGTATCCTTGGGGTAGATACCTAGTAGTGCAATTGCTGGGTCACAGGGTAGCTCTGTGTTTAACATCTTGAGGAACCTCCATACTGTTTTCCGGAGTGGCTGTACATAATAATAATTAAAACAAAAAACAAACAAACAAAAAAACCCCAAAAACAAAGAGACAAAAAAAATAAATAGTTCCTAGTAAGCCAACCCTAACTTTTGAGCAATTATCATTAAATGCTAGAAGTTGACCCATGGTTGCTATATTTAAAAATTGCTCTTAAGTTATTTCCATAAATGACTTGTTTCCTTCTCTAAATTCTTTTATTTTTAAAGAAAATCTCAAATCTTAGCAAGGTGCTGGTGTATTATAGATTGATAACAATATTTTGAGCCAAGTAAGAACCCTTTTTATTGTCTTTAATTTACAGCTGAAGATTAACTTGAAATGATTTACCTGGAGTCAACACAGTTAGCTGTAACCAAAAATGAAGATAAGAAGTTGGGTCTCATGATGTTCTGTCCATTGCATTTTACACTAAAATAAATATCTTCCTCAAAGATTTCTTAGTATCATGGCTCTCTGATACCAGATAAAAATAAATCTACTCTGCTGAAGTATAACTTGTCATAAGACAATTAACTCTTTCCTAAAAATATCAGAATTTAAGGTCTCATATGATCTCAAACAAATACCATATTTTTAAAAAAAGTATTACACTATCCACTAGTGGCCAGAGGAATAAATATAAACATTTTTAAACATTATATATCCCCATAAAACCACATGATCACAACACATGCACACATTCAGTCACTGCATTCTCTGAGAATTTGACTATATTTATCTTTCTGGATAGGTCTTGGAACCTAGAAATGACTAACCACTCTGCAGAAATTCCAGCTGTGCTAAGGTCAGCATAAAAAAGAAAATCTTCATCATCATGGGTGATTTGGGGCTTTATGAAGTGGGCTTTGCACTGGTTGTTTCTTTGTCTCAGGAATTGAAGAGCATGGTTTCTAAGGATATTCAAGGAGATCCAAAGAATAGATTCTGTTCTATGACCTTGGGATAGAGGGTGAGCATGCAGCTAATTGCAGCCCAGAAGACCGTCTCTGACCAAAAAGTAAAAGGCCACTGTGTAAAAGGATTTTTGCTTAGTTAGGAGTTAGAGGTCCTAACTTTTTTTTTATAAAGATTTTATTTATTTATTTATTTGACAGAGAGATAGAGCCAGAGAGCACCAGTGGAGGGAATGGCAGAGGGAGAGGGAGAAGCAGGCTCCCCACTGAACAGGGAGCCCGATGTGGGACTCGATCCCAGGACCCTGAAGGCAGACACTTAACCATCTGAGCACCCAAGTGCCCCAGTGGTCCTAACTTTTTGAGATGCATAGAACTAAGACCATTTGCCACATTGACTAACGATAGTTATAATGCTACCATCATCAACTATTTATATTTATTAGCTGTCTACTCCGTGCCCAGGTCTCTGCCACTTTCTAAGAAATGTCAAGTATCTGGATGGTCCAATGCGTGCTCTAACTGCACTCTCTAAATCTAGTTATGAAAAAAAATATGTGATTGAAATAGGTAACTATTTCATTCTGTCAGTCTCATTCAGGACAGGAATCAGCTGGGAAATCGTGCTTTAGCAGGGTGGTTTCCAAAGCCTAAGTATAGTCCATGGAGCATTTGCCTTAGAATCACCAGGATACTTGTGATACATGGGGATTCTAGGGTCCCATCCCAGATTCTTTACATGTAAACTCTGTGGATACAATCTAGGAATCTAGATTTTAGAAATACCTCATTATGTCCATACACACTAAAGTTTTAAAATGCTTTGGTTGGGACGCCCAGGTGGCTCAGTCGGTTAAGCGTCTGCCTTCGGCTCAGGTCATGATCCCAGGGTCCTGGGATGGAGTCCCACATCGGGCTCCCTGCTCCACGGGAAGCCTGCTTCTCCCTCTCCCACTCCCCCTGCTTGTGTTACCTCTCTCACTGTGTCTCTCTCTGTCAAATAAATAAACAAAATCTTAAAAAAAAAAAAGAAATAAAAATGCTTTGGTTAAGGGTCATGATAGGTTGATCAGCAAGGGCCCCTACAATGATCCCTATATTATGGCACTTGTTCCAGATAATTTCTGATCATAGTAATCTACAGCCAACTATAGCTCCTTTGTCAACATGCTTTTCTACTAAGGCTGTTAATCCATTGACATATGTGACAGAGTGTTTTCCTATTTTTCTTACATTTGCATATTACCCTCAGATAAATTCAGATCAAACTCTTCCAAAGAGCCCTCTCTCTTATTCTTTATATAAAACATCTAGTTTTTCCTGTATTGGATGCCCAGAATAGCCATTTCTGTGGCATTGCTATCAATGTTAAATGTTTATTTTCTGCATTTAATCTTGTATTTAAATGTTTTGCTGTTAGATATTGGGTGTAGCTTTCAGCTTTCAGTGCAATTTTATCAAACAGAGAATAAACTCCCACAGGATAAAAGATATCTTGTACTTCTCTTCAATTCCCTTAAGGAGGGACCAGCAGAGAGCTCTATGAACTGAGGAGCTGAATTGCTTATTTCTAATATGACTTTACAAAGATGGGCCAATTGATAAAAACCTTCACTTCCTTTGTGGAAATTTTTAATGCAACTCTGATCTCTTAATGGCTCTGCCTAGGAGCCTTCAACTCATTCTGTCTTAAGAAGAACAATCTAAGTTCATATAATATGCATACTTTGGCTGCCATGGTAAAATGAAAAGTTAATGCTAATGTGATGTTGTAAAATGAAATAACCCCAACAACCATCATTTTTTAAATGCCTGCTGAAAATATTCTACTAGGGGGGCGCCTGGGTGGCTCAGTCATTAAGCATCTGCCTTCCGCTCAGGTCATGATCTCAGGGTCCTGGAATCGAGTCCCGCATCGGGCTCCCTGCTCGGCGGGAAACGTGCTTCTCCCTCTCCCACTCCCCCTGCTTGTGTTCCCTCTCTCGCTGTCTCTCTCTGTCAAATAAATAAATAAAATCTTTAAAAAAAAATTTAAAAAAAGAAAATATTCTACTAGGAATTGAGTACATCTATGATCATTCAAAATGACAAATTAAAAAGTGGCCTTTCTGTGGCCATTGCATACTGCATAATACCTGGTGGAGTTCACTAAACTGGATAAAGATCGAGATAGATGTAAATATACAGATATTTCTCCTCAAAGGTATCCCGGTATCATGTCTTCCTGATAGCAGATGAACAAATGTTACTCTGTTTTTTGGAATAGGCCTTAGTACCTTAGCTTATACAACACTTCATACAGAAAATCAAGGATGGCAGTGAAATGTTTATGATGAGATTCTCAGGTTGGCATGGTGAAATATAGCCGCAATCTTTATTCATAAAGCTCTTTGTGGGAAGCAGTTGACAAAGGACTCTCTATAAAATAGTGGGTGGGTTCTCGTCTTAAAGTGTAAAATCAGGTGTGCTACTGCTAATTTATAACCAGTTATAGAAAATGTACTTAACTTGCAAGCATTCTTCTCCGCAAAAGTACAATACATTCTAGAGTCTAGAAATCATTGTATCAGCTTGATAAGGCCTTAGGCTAAGTTTTCAGGGGAAAATATCATAGAACATGCTGATTATCAGCATGAAAAGAGAGAAATAGCTGCTACTGACTTCAGAGTCATGTTGCTTCTGCTGAGACTACAAAGCTTTCACCTCTGCTCTGACCCCAGAGTACACTGAAAATCACTGAGTAAACAGGAAAAAGACACAGCAATACTCGTCTATCCCAACCCTCTGCCATGATTGGTTTCTTCCTGAGTCACTGCTGAACTTCTACTCTGGAGTAGAAAGAACTTCACAAGAGACACACTGGCCAAGAATAGGCGGTGGGTGGATCCAGCCAGACAAAGCCACTCCAGACCTGTTTCCTCAGTTGAAAAACAGGGGTACACTCTCTGAACGTCTTTCAAAGATTCTCTGATTTAATTTTATAGGCATTTACTTAAAAAAAAAAAATAAGGCTCTGTCAGGAGGGTCCAGCAAGTTCTGCAAGTCGCCATAATTTCTGATTGCTTTACAGCTTAATATAAATTTGCACACTGGGGAAATTCATCAATTCCTTCTGATCCCCTGGCTTCCTATGGCTATGTATGGTCTTACCATCCCTGTTGGGCTTTTTCAAAGCTCGTTGTGCTATATGACATGCTCAAGAATGTTGGAAAAACCATTGCTTGTCCCTTGAGTCAGCTGTGGTGGATCCTATTATTGAGAATGGTGTTTTGCTTATTTTTAGATGACCAATGAACTACCTACATTTCCCAAGTTTGTATCTTATTTTCACATTCTCAAGTTTCAGCTTTCATTTTGCTTGTCCTTTGCTTTTTCCTGGTCTATAATTTGAGTTCTCAAAAGCTAAATATACTTGTTTATGTTCTCTGAAAATTCTATACAGAAGTTGTTGCTCTAATTTGTGAGGAGAAAATATGTAGACTTACAAATATAATCTTAGATTTAATACTCTCACATTCTACTTTCTGTAAGTTAATCCAAAAGTCTATGGCATTTATTTTTATAATTTTTTGAGCTACACATTTTAACTGAACACTGACTGGTTGCTATAGAAGGAGTCATCTACCTAAGAATAGACCCTGTAAAATAATCCAGTATCTTTATGTAAATTAAAATCATTATTCTGCATAAACAACAATAGAGAGGTAATTGCTTAGACCCTAGTCAAATTGGAGTTCAGAGGTCATGCTGATACTTCTTAGTTGTGGGATTTCTGTCAATCAGAAAATTCAGTGAATCTCTGTATGTTTCTATTTCCTGATATATAATAAAGGTGTACAAATCTCTACCTCACAGAGTAGTTAAGAATATTAAATGAAACAACAACAACAACAAAAAAAAAAACATTTAACATAATGCCTGTAACTAGTAAGTATCTAGGAAATGCTGTTATTCTAAATATATAATATAGGATAGATTATATATCATAATGGTATTCCAGAATGTGGTGATTGACCATGTTCTGGGGATTACAGTCCATATGGGGCAAATTGCATAATCTACAAAGAGCAAACTGAGCTGCTCAAATTCAAGTACAGTTGTTCACATCCTGGAATACATGACTAGGCAGAGAATAAAGGTCACAAACTTCAGGAGCATTTATTTTATTTGCTAAGTTATCCCATTAATGTTTAATATTAAAATAAAGGAGGGTTTGGTAGGAAGTAGAATAAATACCTAAATTAATTTTTATAATAAAATGCCAGACTTCAAAGAAAATTCTTGTTAGCTTAGAGATGTGTGTGAGCACTCACTTTTCTCTAACAAGAGAGACATTTCTAGGGGAAAGTTTGTGAGGCACTGGAAAGAAAACAGGTGTTGGTTGCATGAGAACCCTGGTTTCAGTTGGCTGCTTGGTCAATGATGTTCCATGATGCCAGAGGGTGCTCAGTGCATTTGATGAGGCCAGTGGTTTGTCCTGGATCCTGTGAGGCTGTGTTAGTTTTAGCACTGACATCCTGAAACAATGTTCTCTTCTCAGGGTGTCGTGGGTTTTCTAAAGCAGTTGAGAATTTTATTTTACTTCATTGAGACTTGGGAAAGGGAAATTTTTTTGTGTGTTCTGGAAATTAAACTTCTGTATTTTGTTCCCACTCTACATAAAATAGGCAGAGGAAAGTCTTCTCTGTGTTCATCTTTAAAAGATTACCTAGCCATTAGAAGTGAGATGCCTTATCTGAACATTGAATAGTGCACTAAACAAGGAGGCAGAGATATTAGAGACAATCATGTATTATCTAGATTAACTTGACTAAACTCATAGATGGGAAGAGCTAGATTCACAAGCTTCTCTTATGTGAGAGTGTGACAGTGAGGCCAAGAAAGCATGATGAGTAGCTTGCCTAATATTACATAGATAATTAGATATAGAGGTCAATCTGTAATTTTCTCTATCTTGTGTTGTCAGGCCCTCATGTGTCTTCTAACTTCTAAAAAAGGATGGCTGGGCTTTGCCATAGGACACCTCTGGCTATGACTCAAACATAGATTATAGAGCTTGTGAAAGTTACTTCATATCACTGCCTATTCTTGGTGGGATTCCCACTTTACAGAATTGACTATGGGATTGAGAAAATGTATGAAAACAATGACTTGTGCGGGGACAGGAATACATATTTAATGGATATGAGATGTCTCCTCATTTCCCACTTCCAGCATTCTGCCTACTGTATTACTCCCTTGTGGCTTCTCAACTCAAAAATTGCTGGGCCATTCATATGAGTTGCTCTGAAGACTGGAGGTAATGAATCTGAAAATCAAAGCGTTCTACAAATACACGTATCACTGTGAGTTTTCTAATTAATGTTTGCAACCACATGATTTTTAGATCAAACTTTCTTGAAAGTGATTTATTAATTTCAAAAAGATAAAGATCTGGGGGTATTGGTCTAAACATCTCTGGTAATGTAAGAATCCTGATCTCATTATTTGTTGGTTTAAATTACCACTGAAGAAATTATTGTTTCCCTCTATCTGCCCTGCTGATGTTTTCTTCAGAATTCTTTTCTGATACCACAGTAGTTAAGTATAATTCAGTGTCTCATAGTTCTTCTTTTTCACTTAATATTTGGCTCTCACCAGCCAAATTTCAGAATCTAGGCTCTATTGCCAAGGTCACAGTGTATGTAAAAGCATGTAAAGAAGTGGTGAGTTCTGTAGCAGATCCAAGAGCATGAATTTTGAAAATCACCTGATACATATAAATGCTACATATTTCATAATTTCTGGTGAAAACACAATAACCACTGAGAGCTTGGTCATTTTTTTGTCTTGTTTTGCCTTGGAAGCCAAATGAAACTATTCTCAACAATTTATCTCATATCCTTATTATAGTCATCCTTTAAATGATGAATTGTTAAAAAGTAAAGTTCTGTTAGCTCAATAAAATACATATACAGATACTTTTAAATTTGAATTAAAAGGGACATTTTATCACAGACAAATGGTGAGGAGAATAAGTAGAATTAGTGGAAGTTCAAAGGTATACCTTGTTTATTATCTATGGGTCAGCAATGTAAAAAAAATAAAAATTTAAAATTTAAAAATTTAAAAAATTAAAAATAAAAAATAAAATGTAAGACATTGTACAAGGTTAGGAATTAGGGGCAGCTGGGTAGCTCAGTCGGTTAAGTGTCCAACTCTTGATTTTGGCTGAGGTCATCTCAGGATCTTGAGATCAAGTCCCACATTGGGCTCTGGGCTCAGCAGGTAGTCTGCTTGAGATTATCTCTCTCCCTTTCCTCTTCCCCTCCCCCCACATTCTCTCTATCACTCTCTCTCTCTCAAATAAATAAATCTTAAGAAAAAAAAATATTAGGAATTAATTAAAAGGAGAGTAAAACATGGTGTCTGCTCCTAGTGTTAGACAGGATATTCATTTATTACATTAATACTTACTGAATAACCATATATACAATGTACCATATACACATATATACAAAATACAGTTTTGTAGTATATGTACAATGTATTTTGATACATACCCATGAATGTATCTATTGTGTGAGCACAGCTGGTATCAACCTTATTCTCCCTGATATCCCAGACCTCAGTGGCATCCCTTGTTCAGTTCTCATCCATGAATGCCTAGCAGTAGGTAGGGTCATTCTTTCAGTCTTAGGCTTTCTAATGTACATCCTCATGGGTCTTGACTTGGCCACCATTTTAATCCTCATCCACATGAGACTCCTTATCCCCCACAAATATCACATTATGTTCTGTACACTCTGTCCCCATGTCATCTCACTCAACCCACCTGGTAGAGCATCTGTGCCTTTTGCATGACTCCAGCCTTTGTAAGGCAGAATACCCTCATCAAAATATGGGAGCCATCACAAATGATCGGTAATGAGCATAGTCTTCTAGTATAAGTGGCAGGTGTTAGAGAATAGTAAGGGATTTAGGATGGTTCAGGAAAGTCAGATTGGAATTTTAATATTGTACCTCAGTCACATGATGAATTAATTAAACCTTGCTAAGTTCTAACACAGTATATTATACCATTTCTTAGGGTAAGGGTTTTCTATCAAGCAGTGAACTTTATTTATTTATTTTTATTTTATTTTATTTTATTTTGTTTTGTTTTGCTTTATTTTATTATGTTATGTTAGTCACCATACAATACATCATTAGTTTTTGATGTAGTGATCCATGATTCATTGTTTTTGTTTAACACCCAGTGCTCCATGCAGTACGGGCCCTCCTTAATACCGGGCTAACCCATCCCTCCCCCCCCCCCCTCTAAAACCCTCAGTTTGTTTCTCGGAGTCCATAGTCTGTCATGATTCATCTCCCCCTCCAGCAGTGAACTTTAGAATTTAACTCTCATAGCACACAGAAGTTGCTTGTAAGTTGGAACTGATCACTCAGGGGAAAAATGAGGTAACCATTATAGTGTGTGCCAAAGGAAAAATCAATGATAAAGGGTATGTGTTTTGAACTTCCAGAAAAAATAGATCAATGTGGCCCAAAGAGAATAGAAAAGGAAAGAAATTTTAAACAGGGACAGACTGTTTAAAAGAAAGGAGGAAGGCATTCCTAAGAAATGAAATTACATAGATTGACCACAGTATATGGTGTCATAAAGTATTCATTTGTGTGTCTGTGCATTCATGTGTTTGTTAGTTTATTTTTTGCCACAATTACATACATACCTCTTCTAGCATGAATACTATGGATTTTTCTTGGAGAATCAACCCTTTTCCTACTCTTTCATGACATAGTTTGTGCCCCTACTTTAAGGTGTGCCTGAGGTTAGCCTTCCTTCCAATTATTTCAGTTATTGGGCTAATGAATTCCTTATGGGATATTGTTCATTTAATTTGACTCTTCTATCAATTATAGTAGGAATAGTTCTCATTTCTAGTTTTTGATAGGAGAGTGACTGGTCTGCTTGGCGAGAGTGAACGATTTATGTCGTAGGATAGTGGAAGGTAGATTAAGTATGGATAGACTAGTAGGCCTCAAATGCTAAATGAATAGTGTTGAACAGTACAGTTGATAGACACCTTGCTATTTCTAGGAGACCCGTTTTAGCTTTCCCCAGTGTTTAAAGTCAAGGCCTTGGTAACATTAGGCTGGGGCCACAGCCAAACCATCATTCTTAACTCAAGGAAGTCTAAAAACTGTGGCCTTAACCTCTGCTCTCAAGGTTCCTGGCTCTATACTCTTTTGCAGCTAAAATAGATAAAAATTAAGCCTCATATAGAAGTTTAATGTGTCCCCAAGGCAACATTGAGATTTTCTTTTCCTCCCAAGAAGAGAAATTTTTATTTAATTTGTAGGGGGAGGAGGAAGTGGCTAATCTTAGGCTGTTTACAGAAACTCCTCCAGGGGTCTCAGAGTGGCCTAGCCTGTCTGATTTGTTCTATTTCAGGGTGGAATCCATGTGGGTCCTTCATGTTCCTGTTTTTCATTTCATGCAGGGATCAGACCTAGGTATAAATTTATACTTGTATAACCACTGAGAGATGTCATGTTTAACCATCTGGTTAGAAACTGGGCTAAAGATTCTTCTACTCTGAGAAGGTGTGGCTACAGAAGTTGTTGATATTAATGACTTCCTGTGTTTCTGTATATTCAGGTTACCATAGGACATAAATGTCAGTGGATTTTATCTTATATGAAGAAACTGATTTTTTTTTTTTTTCCAGTGGATGGTTTTAGGACTAAATATATAAGGCCTGCCTTGGCAGTTATGATGTATCACAGTTGCAACAGAACACATTTCCCCTGGTTTATGGGAACTGTTAGCAGAGTTTCTTCTAAGAAACCTTGCTTTGTCACATTCTAATCATGATGTTAGTGGATAAAACCATATTCTCTGAGAGAGCTTGACTTATGACCATAGAGTATCCTACTGATTTAGAAGGGAGACTAAGCCTGTCCAATCGAAGTGGACTTGAGGACCTTAGTTAGAAGAATGCTGAGCTTACCTTCTGAGTTTGGAGAAAGGGTAGGAGACTGGAACTGAGACTTCATGCAAACATAAGGCAAGAACCTGGTGTTGTCAGCGACTGTCTGTGGAGACTAATGATAGAGAAAACCCAGAGGAAGCAGAGCCAAGAGATTGGTATTATTGTAATGTTTGAGTATGAATCAGGTTCTAACTGAAGCGAATCTGAACCTGGAGCTCAGTCAAATTAAGTCCATTATGGTTCCCTAAACCAGTTTATATCAGGATTTATGTAGCTATTTTTGTTTGGTACTATAGGAAATATTTCCTCCATCTGCCCTTCCCTTGGAAAGCTCTTTCTTTTTCCTCAAAATTTCTTTCAAGTATACTTCAGGTATTTCTTCCTCTTTGAAGCTTTTTTTTTTTTTTTTGACATAGCTCAGTAGTTTGTTACTCTGTTGTAATCTTTAGCATGTAACACAATGATATGTTTGCTTATCTGTACTCTCATAGTGTAAATTACTATAATTCATTTCATAATACTTATTTAGCACTTATTCTGTGTTACATCGTGTTAAGCTTTGGGGATATGGGGCTGAACAAGACAAACATGATGTGTGCACCGTGTGAGGGCTAATTCAATTCTTATACACAGCAGACACTTGCAAAATACTGAATTAGTATGCAATTCAAAACATAATTTATCTCTGAACCTTTTTTGACTAACATCACTCCACAAAGATCTTAAATCTTTATTGAATATCCACCTTTGCCTTAATTTATTTCTTAACATTTTGAGAGCTGATGCTTTGGTTTCATAAGCCATATATCTCAGATCTTCCAAGAGTTCCCAAATCAAAACTGCAGAAATATTTACCAAAGCAGTTAAAATTCCCTCTGAATCAAATGTCCCTAAAAGTTACGTTTATAACACCATGTAGACACAGTCCATGCTTGCCATCTTTTCAATTTTCACTATCATTTTATCGTCTATGTTGTAAAAATTATTACAGTGACTAAAGAACTAATTGAAACAGTTTAAAAAATACTTTTTTTTTCTTATTTCCATACACAGCAGACTATAGATTGCATTCAAGTGATAGATCAACACTGAATTTGACAATTCTCTCTTAAGAGTATCTAAAACTGTTATGCCCAGGCAGTGAACCAAGGAAGTATTATATGTATTGGCTTAATTTTTTTAATCTAACCTAGTATCTTCAGTTGGACTTTTATTCTGCCTTATGCCAGGGCCCATTTTTCAAAAGAAATGTTTGCATGTGTGACTTTTCAAGAGTTATTATTTACTTAAATGATGAATGGAGAAAAGTTGAGGAGAGAAAAATATCATGCATCCTTGCTGACTTTGATCTAAAGCTAAGTGACTCATACTATTCAACTTTGGAAGTTAATAAATCACAAGTGGAATTATATTGTGTATTTTCAATGTGGTCAAGAATATAGAATCCATGAATATCAAGTTCATGAATACCATTATGTTGGAATAGTAATATATTTCATTCAATAAAACTCTCTAAGTTACTTGAAGGGATAATGATTTATATCCTCAAACTATGTAAGTAAAATATTAGTAAATATTTTAGTAAAATATTTTAGTAAATTATTTAGTAAATATTTAGTAAACATTTAGTAAATATTTTAGTAAAAAATAAGTAAAATATTTCTTTTTACTCTGTGTTTCTCACGTATAGAAGTTATATTTTTATTACTGTCCCTCAGAGTCTTGCAGGTCTCAACATACAGCTTATCAAAGGAAAGCTTGATCACTCATAAAACCCTATTGGAGTTATACTAGTAATTGTAGGCAAAACAGTCTCATTTATGCTCATAGTCTGTTGCTACCATTGCATTCATTTAGGAAAAGGTCATTTAAGGGTTTGGGATGCAGCTGATGTTGGAACAGAATAAAACAAACTAATCCCTTGGAGACTGGGTTCAAGATATTAGCTTCCTTAGTTTTAATCTACCTACTCATATAATTGGTTGGATCTAGGAAAAGACAATCAGCAACTAAAGTTTCTTAGAAGTATCTTATCCAGAATTTCTAACTGACTAACTCAACTAACTAATTCAAATAATCTCCTAAGTTCTATTTATTTTCAGAATGCCATTGGGTTTTTTTTATTTTAAAAAAGCACTTTTTAGAATCTTATGTATGATCTTAACCAGTGCTACATATCATGCACTGTTTAGTGGGAAGACAGACACTTAAATTGTCTGTTAAAAAGCAACATGATCAGTATTATAGTAAACGTATGAATACTATGTTGTGGAAACAAAGTGATGGGAGTGATAAGTTTTGACAGAAGTAGGAAGGAAGCTACAGAGAAAGTAGTTTAATGGAGAAGACATTTGCACAAACTCCTCATGAGTAGGACTTTTCCATAAGGTGGAAGTATGAGGAGAAAATGTAGTACAGGTAAAGGGAACATCATGGGCAACCACAGAAAGGCATGAGAAAGCAACTTACAGTTGAGAAAGCAAAATCAGTCTTTAAAGCCATCGCCGAAACCACCAGACATACTAAATAATAATTCCTCTGAATTTTTAGAATGTTTTTCATATATTTGGTAGATTAGGTATTTTGTTTTTTGTTTTGTTTTGTTTATGAGTTTCTTAGGATAACTCCCTTCACCAAACTCTGTGTTCTTAAATGCAGGGGCCAGTTCTAGTTTATCTAGCAAAACATACAGCCGTTGGCAGCCATTCAACATAGTTGTCAACTGAATAGTAATGTAGCTGGACTGTGGGTTTGTGTGAGACAGAGATTGGAAGATAAGGAGGTTAAGTTGGGCCAATTTGCAATGGGATTTGAATGTCAAAACAAGCAGTTTAGCCTTTATTCTTTTTTTTTTTTTTTAGCCTTTATTCTTTCAGGGGAGATAAGCCACCAAATGTGTTTAAGCAGGTTAGTGACATGATCTGAGCTGTGCTATTGATATTTTCAAAAAAAAAGAAGATATTTTCTTTAGTCTCAGAATGAAGGCTAATTGTCTTGTTCCAGTTTTTTTAATATATGTGCTGCAGAAGAAGCACTAATTGTCTTGATAAAAATATTTTAACTTGGTCACACACTACTCTTAGCTTTTTTTTTTTTTTTTTTAATAATTAGGAGGCTCGGGGCACCTGGGTGGCTCAGTTGGTTAAGCAACTGCCTTCGGCTCAGGTCATGATCCTGGAGTCCCTGGATCGAGTCCCGCGTCGGGCTCCCTGCTCGGCAGGGAGTCTGCTTCTCCCTCTGACCCTCCCCCCTCTCATGTGCTCTCTCTCATTCTCTCTCTCTCAAATAAATAAATAAAATCTTAAATAATAATAATAATAATAATAATTAGGAGGCTCCTGACAGAATAGATACTGATTTTTGACTAAGAGGTCATTATCTGAACAATGGATATTTTGGTGTATGGTTAGCTTCAGTTGTAACAGATACTCTCAAGGGAAGGCTCCTTATTCCAGAAACTTCCTCTGAAAACCTGAAAATATAATGGCTTGACTACCGTGTTGTTTTGAATATGCTAGTGTTTAAGAGCCAGTCATTCCCATAGGCATTAAATTGTACAGTCATATTTCCAAGTGAAATGGCAGTTACATTAAAGCTACCAATCCATGCCCAAGAAACCATTGTCTAAGACCCACACTAAAGCTTAAGCTTCATATTTGTCCTCTGCTAGTAATTTTTACTCCTTCACATGTTAAAGGAAAATCCAGAAACGTTTTAAGAAAAATGGAGTTACACCCATATATACAAAGGGCAAAGAATGCAAGAGATGTTGATAGCCAATAACAGTATATTGTTGTAGTTTCCAAATTATAATTCGAGTTTTATGGTTTAGTTTTCTATTGAATGTATCATAGAAACTTAGTATTAAGCTATTTCTGATTGAGATGAAGAAATTATCAAACGTAATTTATACATTTGTAAATTTGATTTAATTAGTAATTTGCAACTATTTAAATATATGTTTATATGGTTATAATACTCTTTTAATTTCTAAATGACTAATTTGAGCTTTTAGTTTATATTACTTGAATCTTCCACAGATGCAGACAAATGTCACCTTTCCCTGATTTCCTCACATGATACATGATTCAGTCCATTCCAAATGAAAATATTATATTAGAAATACTACATAGTTAGAATTCTTCTTAAAAAATCAGAAATCTGGTATGTGTTAATAAGCTTGGCCTGTGTTTCTGAGTAAACATCTGTATTTCCATTTTCCCTATTTCTATAAACATAACATCAACACCGTTTCCTTACTGGGTAGTATCAGAAAAATTTAGCTTATGTTTTAACATAAACAAACATCCCCAAGGAAGAGACAAGGTGGTATGTAGAGGACGTCAGCATAATTATTATTTGACAAGTGAAAATGATTTTCTGTTCCTGGTACAAAGCTGTTTCATAGACTGAAAAGATAAATGTGTACAAAGACAAATTAATCAAAAATATTTTCAATCAAAATGGTCTAGCTCAAGGTTTGTAAGTTATTTATTCTCATTTATGGAATAGTTGTATTGAGGTTTTGACATGCTAGGGCATAATGTTCATTGAAACATTGTTAGGCATTGAGCAGATGAATGAACATACAGGAAAGGAGCATTTTAGTGTGATGCTGTACTTTTGCTTTGCTCATTTAAAAACTGTGTCTCACTTAATTATACTTAATTTCTGAAATAAAGTCAAATTAATAGGAAATATAGTACCCAGAGAAATCATCTTACAAGGATTAAGGGTTTTAAAAAATTAAAGTTTGGGGCACCTAGGTGGCTCAGTCGGTTAGGCATCTGCCTTCAGCTTAGGTCATGATCTCGGGGCCCTGCCCTGGGATTAAGCCCCGTTTCTGGCTCCCTGCTCAGCAGGGAGTCTCTTTCTCCCTCTGCTCCTCCCCTCGCTCGTGCATGCTCTCTCTCTTTTTCAAATAAATATTTTTAAAAAGAAAAAAAATTAAAGCTTATTTTAAAAAATATAAATCACTTGCAATAAATCAGATTTTTAAATGCATAGATAATATTCTAAGGTATTGGTTTTGTTTTTTTTTTCCTATAACCTTTAGAAGTTGGAAAGAAAAAGCTCAGCAATGCTTCTTTTCTGTATCCATAGGCTGATTGCTTCATTAAGTGTTAAGGTGTGGGTTTAAATCCAAGTACCTCTCTTTACCAAGCATCTTGCATGAACCAGTGCCTTCATCTTCTCTGTTCCTTCAAAGTTTCTTCATCTTTAATAATAATAACAACAATAATAATTCATTAAGCCCTTACTGAGTGCCAGGCACTGTTCTACATGCTTTTTCTAATTTACTTTATTTAGTCCTCATAATGGCTCAGTGAGGAAGTTACTATAATTACAGAGAAAAACAACTGAGGCATAGAGATGTTCGATGGGTTGCCCAAGACCACATAGTTTGTAAGTGGTACAGCAGGGTGGAATACAGATAGTTACTTTCCTGGTAATAATACCTACACTAGATTACAACAAGGTCAGTAAAATGTGGGACTAGTAAAAGTGACCTTAGGGCACTTTATTTTTATTAATATACTCTGTATTATGTCAACATTGAAATCTTTATGAGCCAATGATATCAAAAGCTCTTCAAATAGTATGTATGATTAAAGATATATAATACCAAGCCTTTTACACTTTATTTGCTGAGCATTGAGAATGGAAGCTCCCCACAAAGAGCCACAACTCCACAGACCGTTTAATTGCAGAGAATTTAGTGATTTGTGAAATATTAAAATGTCAAAACTAAAAATATTTCCATATGTTATAAAAATGTTATTAGCCGGGGCGCCTGGGTGGCTCAGTCAGTTAAGCATCTGCCTTCGTCTCAGGTCATGATCTCAGGGTCCTGGGATCGAGCCCCGCATCAGGCTCCCTGCTCAGCGGGGAGCCTGCTTCTCCCTCTCCCACTCCCCCTGCTTGTGTTCCCTCTCTCGCTGTCTCTGTCAAATAAATAAATAAAATCTTAAAAAAAAAATGTTATTAGCCTTCACTGAAGGAGAAAAAAGGGTCTAAAGTATCCAAAGCACTTTTAAAGACTATTTTGATTAACATTTTTAAAGTTTTATATAAATATTTATTGAGCTTTACACACATATACACACACACATACACACACATTAAACAAAAAATAAAAGCAGTTAGCATGTTTTGCCTTGGATCTGAATGAGGCAGCAGCCTTGGGTAGAGCCGTCTTGAGATACCATGGTCAGAACAAGAAGGGCATCAAGGTGGTCTTTTGTCTTATATTTTCAGTTTTCTGATTCATTAAGTTTGTTTCATTTCATAGCGTCTAAAGAATATGTGAGAGGGGCGCCTAGCTGCCTCAATTGGTAGGGCATGCGACCCTTGATCCTGGGGTTGTGAGTTTGAGCCCCACGTTAGGTGTAGACATGACTTAAAAATAAAATCTTAAAAAAAAATAAAAAAGAAAGAAAGAATATATTAGATCCTGAAGTTGTATTCTAACCCTTTGCTTCAATATAATAGGAATAAATTTGATCTCACAAGTTTGGTATGATCATTAAGTGAGCTGATATGAAAATGCTGGGTAAACTGTAAAAACAATAAATGCATAATAAATGATGAACTGTTTAGTACGAGTAATTATAATAATAGTAGCAGAAATTTAATGAGAGTCAACACCAGATGCACTTTACTTTGCACAAAAACTTCTGGTGTTGCTTTATCACAACTGGAGAGCAAATTCTATTTTAGTACACCAATGGATTCTTTTCACATTTCACTGAGAAATTATTATATTCTTGACAAGGTCATGAGCTGACTTTAAAGGTCAAATGTGATATATCCATGATGCAAACATATGACAGACAAACCACATTTGCAGTGGGCCTTGGGATGAATGAATTGGGCTAAAAATATTCTTTCAAAGTCTAAGGCAAAAAGCTTTATCAACTGGGCTAGCTAGTTCAGGAGTTTCCCATAGCAAGGGCACTAAAATCCAACTGACCTTTCTCATTAGTAGTTTTCAAACATTTCTGCATTTGTCCAGAAAAAGAATGAATCGCCAAATACTAAAATGTTCCTTAAATGAATGTTTTGTGTTCATAACTCCCAGCCACTGAACTCCTGATGATAGTAACACACTATTCTAACAGGGTCTTAACTCTGGGACCCCTTCCCATGAATAGCTTTCTCTATTGGAGCAGGGAAAGCAGAAATATGGCCCTGCCGACCAAACCAATGCACATGCAATCAGGAATTATCTAGAAACAAACACTAAAAGGAGCAGGTATGACAGAAGCAAAATATAAGTGGTGTACACAAAGGTTAAGTATATACGCTTTTCTGTTGAAACTGGGAAAAAGACAATTGTGCATTTTCTGAAGAGATCATTGGTTTAGATTCCAATTATAACTTGAGCCCTCTTTTCCAAGGCCTAGTGTATGAAGAATCATGCAGAATTCAAGATTATAATATAATCTCTGTAAGACTGTGTATCATAGTTAAAGCAGTAAACTTTTGTGGAGGTAGATTTATTTTCTATGGCTTTCTGCAATTGAGAATTGAGGACCGTGTTTGTCAAGCAACCACCCACCTACTCCCTAATTTTATATGGTTTGATCAAGTCCTACAAACATTTTAGTGTGAATAATATTAAGTTATTCTCTGTGAATATGATGATGGCTAATAAATAAATAAGTTTAATAAATGAATTCATAAACCATTGCCTCAACCAATAAATAATAGCTTCCTCCTGACTAGAAGGAGTGAATTTATTGATGTTGGTTTTGTATATTCCTCATCTCTGTTAAATATAGATCTCCTTCCTGTGGCCAAACATGCTGGTCTGATGCACTTCTAGTCTTCCATCATTCCTCCTTGATAGTTTCTCTCTTGGAAAAAACAAAAAAAAATCTCTGCTACATACTAGATAGTCTGAAAAGTAAGTCTTGGATCAGGAAGAAAGAATATAAATTTATAAGTGTTGTGTGTTCTAGGAGTAGCAGCAGCTAAGGACATGAGTATTATATTATATTCTGGCTCAGAATTATTGGTGGGTGTTGTAGACAGCAGTTACATAAATGTTGCTACTTCACTTGTTTTCTTTGTCTTATTAGGCATCTTTCATACATGTGCGCATGCCCACACACATGCACACATGTATACACATATACATCTACTCCTGTGGTATAATATAAACTAGAATAAAATTCTGTATTAATTCAAATTAAAGCTTTCAAATATATGTAACTGCACAAACTTACCCAAGTCAATATTTGATGCTATTTTTCCTAGACTCACATCTATCTCCATCCAACCATTTTCCAATACTTCTGAGTATATCAGAAATATACAGTAAGCCTTTTCATATTAATCAGCATTAATTTAGTGGTTATTATACAATTCCACTTTCTCTTATGCAACCAAGTTTTTTATTTTTTATTTTTTTATTTTTTGATATAGAGAGAGAGCACATGTGAGCAGAGGGGTGGGGCAGAGGGAGAGGGAGAGAGAATCTCAATTAGGCTCCATACCCAGCACAGAGCCTGACGCAGGGCTGGATCTCACAACTCTGACATCAGGACCTGAGTTAAAATTAAAGTCAGACGCTTAACCGAATGAGCCACCCAGGCGCACCTAAGCAACCAAGTTTTTAAGCTATAATTATTATTATTTTTTTTAAGATTTTATTTATTTATTTGAGAGAGAGAGAGAGCCCAAGAGGGGGTAGGGTCAGAGGGAGAAGCAGACTCCCTGCTGAGCAGGGAGCCCGACGTGGGACTCGATACCAGGACTCCGGGATCATGACCTGAGCCGAAGGCAGTCGCTTAACCAACTGAGCCACCCAGGCACCCTAAGCTATAATTATTTAACCAAATTTTCAATAGCTTCAATTGAATATTTCTCAGGGATACCCTTTATACAAATACAGTTATTTGAGCAAACTTTGCACTTTTATTCAACATGTGATAAAAACAAGTTTCTTCCTCAAATTATGGACATAATTTGAAAGTTCACTTTTGTTTCTGTGGTTTGAAGAAACACGGGGGGAAATGTGAGAAGAGTTGGATTTTGAAGAAAAGTTGAACTTTATAAAAGTGAGAAAAGTGGAGGAAGGCAAATGAGGCAGTGGAGAAATGTGTCAGCAAATGCTTATCTTTTCTAGACCTAATCAAGACTATTTTCATTTTATAAAAGTTTTCCTATAAAATAGGAAGTGGATCCCTGCAGTAACTCAAATCCTAGATTGCTGATTCTGGTAAGATAACTTTCTAGAACTATCTTGATGAATCTCCTTTAAGTCTGTCCAATTCGAGCATATTATTCACTTGGTGGTAACTATCCTTTCCTAGATGAGTGTGTGGTCATTGAGAACCTTGCTTACAATTTTGCAGGAACTTTAAGGAAAAAAGACTAATTCTGAGATTGCAAGAACTAAGGACAATATCAGCCTGGAAGTTTCAGGTGTGTGGAAAACAGTCTTAAGAGTACTCTTATAATAATACAGCTAATCTCAAGGTGAACTTCAGAAAAATTCAAGTTTTCTGCTTTTTTATAAACTAAACTAAATGATATAATTTGATTGATGTACAAATTAATCAAGAGATGAAAATGTTTGCATACCTGAAATGTGTAAAAAAAAAAAAAGGTCAGTCCTTATTCATTTAAATTTGCATCTACCTCTCTCTTCAAAGTACGTTACATTTAAATATTTCTTGATTTGATTTCTATTTGAACTACTGCAAGTTTAATTAGATTTTTTGAATCCAGATTGTAATTTAGTTTATCCATATATGGCTTTTAAAAGGAAACTAATTTTAGGTATTTGTTCTGAACATTTTTAATTTCCAAAGCTTTTTTATAATAAAGGAGTTTTGAAAGAATAATTTTCATGTATAAGACCTTTCATGTCATACCAGCACACTGATTTCCAAACAAATATTTGTCCCATGAAATGAAAATTTCTATATACCCTGGCAGTCTCCTAAATTGGCAAAATAAAGCCAAGTTACAAACACCACTATGTCTAAACCATATAAATATGTCTGTGTATTTATGAATATAACTAACAAAACTGCATTTTTTTTGTTTTATTTTTGGGGTTAAGGGGTTAAGTGATAGTAGTTGTAAGATAGGCTGGCATGTTCCAGCTTTAATGAGTTTACAACTGTCATAGTCCATTATCTGCTTCCCAATGGAGAACTGTTCATTCAAGAGTTAGGCTTGGATTTTGGCAAAAGTATTACACATTATAACAATAATCCCGACATAGATTGCATCACTATTAACTGATAGTATTTGGACATGTGCAGCTCAATCCAGAGCCATAATCTCAGTAGTTTGATTCCTCTTTATATTCCATCTTCTCAATTTCTTCTTTTCCTTCCCTGTCTCAACATAATATATTTTTTTAAAGATTTTATTTATTTATTTGACAGAGACAGCCAGAGAAAGAACACAAGCAGGGTAAGTGGGAGAGAGAGAAGCAGGCTTCCTGCCGAGCAGGGAGCCTGATGTGGGGCTTGATCCCAGGACCCTGGGATCATGACCTGAGCCGAAGGCAGACGCTTAACCACTGAGCCACCCAGGCACCCCTCAACATAATATTTTAAAATAAAGTTTTCAGAATAGTTTTAGGTTATACATCCCATGCTCATGGATTAAAAGAACAAATATTTCTTTTTTTAAAATGTCTATACTACCCAAAGCAATCTACACATTTAATGCAATCTCTATCACAATACCACCTGCATTTTTCACAGAGCTAGAACAAACAATCGTAAAATTTGTATGGACCACAAAAGACCCCAAATAGCCAAAATAATCTTGAAAAAGAAAAGCAAAGCTGGAGGCATCACAGTTCTAGACTTCAAGTTATATTACAAAGCTATAGTGATTAAGACAGTATGGTACTGGCACAAAAACAGACACATAGATCAATGGAACAGAATAAAAAACCCAGAAATGAACCCACAACTATATGGTCCACTAATATTCAACAAAGCAGGAAAGTATGTCCAATGGAAAAAAGACAATCTCTAACAAATGGTGTTGGGTAAACTGGACAGCAACATGTGAAAGAATGAAACTAGACCACTTTCTTACACAATACACAAAAATAAATTCAAAATGGATGAGATACTTAAATGTGAGACAAAAGCCATCAAAGTCCTAGAGGAGAACACAGGCAGTAATCTCTTTGACCTCAGCCATAGCAACTTCTTCCTAGTTATGTCTCCTGAGAAAAGAGAGATAAAAGCAAAAATAAACTATTGGGACTTAATCAAGATAAAAAGCTTCTGCACAGTGAATCAACAAAACTAAAAGGCAACCTTCAGAATGGGAGAAGATATTTGCAAATGACATATGCAAAATAAAGAAAGAACTTATCAAACTCAACCCCCCCCCAAAATATCCTTTTAAGAAATGGGCAGAAGACATGAATAGACATTTTTCCAAAGAAGACATGCAGATGGCTAACAGACACATGAAAAGATGGTCAACATCACTTCTCATTAGGAAGTACAAATCAAAACTACAATGAGGTATCACCTCACACCAGTTAGAATGGTTAAAATTATTAACACAGGAAACAACAGGTGTTGGCAAGGATGTGGAGAAAGGGGAAACCTCTTACATTGTCCGTGGGAATGCAAACTGGTGCAAACTGGAAAACAGTATGGAGGTTCCTCAAAAAGTTAAAAATAGAACAACCCTATGATTCAGCAATTGCATTACTAGATATTTACCCAAAGGATGCAAAAATACTTATTCAAAGGGATACATGCATCCCAATGTTGATAGCAGCATTATTAACAATAGCCAAATGATGAAAAGAGCCCAGATGTTCATCAACTGATGAATAGATAAAGAAGATGGGGTATACCCACACACACAAACACACACACACACACACACAGGAATATTACTCAGCCATTAAAAGGAAAGAAATCCTGCCATTTGCAACCATATGGTTGGAGCTAGAGAGTACAATGCTAAGTGAAATAAGTCAGTCAGAAAGACAAATACCATATGATTTCACTCATATGTGGAATTTAAGAAACAGTTGAACATAATGGAGGGAAAAAAAAGAGAGGCAAACCAGGAAACAGACTCTCAACTATAGAAAACAAATTGAGGGTTATTGGAGGGGAGGTGGGCAGTGGGATGGGTTAAGTGGGTGATGAGTATTAAGAGGGCGCTTGTTGTGATGAGCATTGGGTGTTGTATGTAAGTGATGAATCACTAAATTCTACACCTGAAACGAATATTACACTGTATGTTAACTAACTGGAATTTAAATAAAAACTTGAAAAACAAAAACAACACCTAAAAAAAAAAAGGAAAAAGTATGGTGTATTCACAAAATGAATGTATCAAAATAAAAATTAATAAAGTTTAAAAAAAGAACCAGATTTTGGTTTATAGAAAAATTCAGGAAATAGTACAGAGAATTCCCTATATACACACCACACCTGGTTTTCCCTATTACTAACATCTTGTATTAGTATGGTACATTTGTACAATTAAGAAACCAATATTCATTTATTATTATTAACCAAATTCCATACCTTAGTCAGATTTCCTTAGTTGTTACCTGTAGTCCTTACCTGTTTCAGCATCTCATGCAGTATTACCACATTACTTTTATGTGTCATGATTCTTAGGTTCCTCTTGACTGCAACAGTTTTACAAATTTTCCTTACTCCAGCTCTGAGTACTGGTCAGGTATTTTGTTGAAAGTCCCTCAGTTTGTATTTGTCTTATTCTTATCTCATGTGTTGACTGGGATCATGTGTTTGGTGTGGGGGGGAAACTACAGAGGTAAAAAGTCACTTCATCATCATTTCAAAAGTTCATACTTTTCCACATGACTTAGACTGTCATAATTGACCTTTATCACCTGGCTGGAGTAGTGTTTATCATGTTCCTCCATTATAAAGTTATTTTTTTCCTCTTTACCATAGTGTACTCTTCAGAAGGAACTCACTATATACAGCCCACACTTAAGGTGTAGGGAGTTATGTTCTACCTCCTTGAGGGAGTAGCATCTAGATAAATTATTGGAATTCTTCTGCATGGGATATTTAGCTGTTTTCTCCCATTTTTTTTTTAGATTTTTATTTATTTTTATCAATATGGAAACATGTATACTCATTTTATCCTTTGGGTTTTAACATAATATTACTTTGTTGCTCAAATGTTCCAGCTTTGGCCATTTGGAGTTGTTTTAGTTGTTTCCCGTGTTGCTTTGATAAACCACTGTCATGCTGACTTATTTTTTTTCCCTTATGAAACACTCCTTACTTTTGGACAATACAAGATATTCCAGGATCATCTTATATATTTCTTCCCCAGTCCTACAGTAAGCCATTTCTCTAAAAATTCTGTTCTTTGTTTTTTTGTTTGTTTGTTTTTACTGAAGAAGGGTATTCAAAACCAAGATCAGGGCATTAGGTATGCTTATTGGTACTGTAATATCATTGCCTTTGGGCTCTCTCTGCTGAAAAAGCAATGAAATATATGTGTGCATAATGACCTATATATAAACATATATCTATACATATTTCTATGGGCAACTACTTCTATCTATATTGAGCTGAACATGAGTTCATACTGATGTATGTGACTCTAATCCATTACCACATGATCATTATTGTCTCTCCTCTTGTTTATAACATCCTACTCTCAACAATGAGAAACTTGACTTCCACCATCTACCATTTATGTTTCAAACCAGGTGTACAATGTGCAGTGTTATCACAGTTGCTAATCCTCATCAGAAATGACTTTATCAACTAGAATACAGTCTTTATATATAATCACTTGTCTTTAATATGCCAGATTCCATCCTTATATATAATCTCTTGTCTTTAGTCTTACAGAGTCCATCCCTTTCCAAGCTTACTAAATACAGCAATGTTTTCCCCTACTCCCTTCAGCTAAATGGTTTCATACATTTGCAATACATGGAAATGACTTTGTCACATTCTGCTTCTCTCCTTAAATACCCTGAGTACCTAAAGTATTTTTTAATTTGTATATATTAGGATTTGCTCTTTGTGTCACAAAAGTTCTAAAGGTTTAAACAAATGCGTAGTGTCATGTATCCCTCATTGCAGAATTATAATGGTTTCACTGTCTTAAATACCACTATGGTGCACTCATAATCTCCTCCCTCCCCAACACATGGCAACCACTGACCATTTTTACCATCTCTGTAATTTTTCCATGTAGAGAATGTCATGTAATTTGGAATCATCCTTGCAACCTTTTCAGATTGGCTTATTTCATCTACCAATATGCTTTAAAGTTTTATCCACATGTTTTTGTGGCTTGATAGCTTATATCATTTTATTGCTGAATGATCCTATGTGGACTGCAGTGTGTTTAGCCATTCACTTACTGAAGGCCTTCTTGAATGTTTCCAGTTTGGGGTAATTATGAATAAAGCTACTAAAACTTTGACCTGCAAGTTTTTGTATGACATAAGTTTTCAATCAGTTTGGTAAAAACCTAAGAGCATGACTGTTAAATTATATAGTAAGATTATGTTTAGTTTTGAATTCAGTAGCCAGACTGTCTTCCAAACTGGCTATGTAAATCTGCATGTATTCCCATCAGCAGTGATTGAGAGCTTCTGCTGTCCTGCATCCTGGTCAGCAATTCCTATTGTTCCTTTTTTTTTTTTTTTTTTTTTTTAGCCCCATTAATGTGCATAGTGGTATTTAATTGTTATTTTATTTACAAATCTCTAATGACCAAATGTTGAACATCCTTCATATGCTTATTTTCCCTCTGGACATCTTTGGTGAAGTGTCTGTTAGATATTTTGCTCAGTTTTTTTTTATTCTTTTTTTTATTATGTCATATCAATCACCATACATTACATCATTAGTTTTTGATGTAGTGATCCATGATTCATTGTTTGCGTATAACACCCAATGCTCCATGCAGTATGTGCCCTCCTTAATCACCAGGCTAACCCATCCCCCCACCCCCCTACCCCCCTCCATATTTTGCTTAGTTTTTAATTGTGGTGGTAGTTTTCCTATTGTAAAGTTCTTAAGGATCATTTCTAGATTTCATACACAAGTCCTTCATCAGATATTTGTTTTGCAAGTATTTTCTCCCAATCTGTGGCTTACCTTTTCCTTAACAGTGTCTTCTTCAGAGTAAGAGTTTAATTTTGATAACGTCCAACTTATCAATTCCTTTTTCTTCTTCCATGTATGGCACTTTTGGTGTGTCTAAAATACCCTTATTAAAAAAATGTAAATGAAAAATTAAAAAATAAAAATCCCTTTCTACGTCCATGATCATATACATATCCTCCTATATTATATACTAGACGGTTTATAGTTTTTGTGTATTTTACGTTTAGTCTATAATCCATTTAGAGTTAATCCATTTTAGAGTTAGGGAATGAAAACTTTGGAGCAGTGCTTGGATGCAGGAGAGGGAATTTAAAATCAATCAACCTCTCTTTCTTTCTCTCAATCTATCTCTGCCTGAACTTCAAGGAGTTTGAATGTCTATGTATGTTGCTAACAGGCTGAGGTAAAAATGACCTCTGCCATGTGATGTGCTTTCAGATGGGCATGCAGGGAAACACCAGTAAAGATTAGGGGGTCATAGTGAGAGATCAGAGACTCTAGACTCATACATCCTGATTAGAATCCAAATCTATCTCTTACTAGCTAATTGGCTTTGGGCAATTTTTATGTAGCTTTTTGTATTTAGTTTCTCTGTGTGAGGATAGTAGTAATTAATACTTCTTCATAGAGGGGGTGCCTGGGTGGCTCAGTCGTTAAGCGTCTGCCTTCGGCTCAGGTCATGATCCCAGGGTCCTGGGATCGAGCCCCGCATCGGGCTCTCTGCTCAGCGGGAAGCCTGCTTCTCCCTCTCTGACTCCCCCTGCTTGTGTTCCGACTCTCGTTATCTCTCTCTCTGTCAAATAAATAAATAAAATCTTAAAAAAAAAAAAAAAAGGTAAAACACACACACACAAAAAGCCCAATCTTCTTCTATTAATAAACATGACTTAGGGGTGCCTGGGTGGCTCAGTCGTTAAGCGTCTGCCTTCGGCTCAGGTCATGATTCCAGGGTCCTGGGATCGAGCCCCGCATCAGGCTCCCTGCTCAGTGGGAAGCCTGCTTCTCCCTCTCCCACTCCCCCTGCCTGTGTTCCCTCTCCCGCTGTATCTCTCTCTCTGTCAAATAAATAAAATCTAAAAAAAAAAGGTTTAAAATACCTCTTCATAGAGATGAGGTAAGATCAAATTAGTTAATATTTGTTAATTGCTCAGAACAAAACCTGGGACATATTACATACCATAAAAAGTATTTTTAAAGTATTTAAGAAGTAAATGAAAATTTAAATTCAAATTACCTCTAGATATCTGTTACTGTAGAGTTTTTTTTTTAACTTTTTATTTTAATTCTTAAAAATTAACAGGAATTGGGTGTGTGTGTGTGTTGTGTATATTCTGTCTGAATGACTGGAGTTAGGTACGGGGTGTCTGTGTTCATGCCTGGACCAGAATGTTAAGTGGAGAATGTTATCTCCATTGTGACCAGTGTGATAATTGTAGCTATTGAACTGTGGGCAGGAGAATCTGGGTACAACCATGGTTCTGTGCTTCAACTGTTCCTTCTGTAAGGAAGCTTCTTCTTCAGTAACTTCAACATTTCTAAAATTTAATTTATTCATTATTTTCGGTAAGTGATGTAGGCATAACTGCATATTGTAACCAGTTCTGAGTGCTGACCCTGGGAAGAAGAATGACCAGAGACATGGCATTGTAGCTGTGCCTGGTGGTATTAATAACAAGATGACCTTCTCCTAGAGCCATCTCAAACCCTTGCTGATTGCTTTTTTTCTCTACATTCTATTTTAAATGTACAATCTTTTGAATTTTTCTCTTCTATATTTTCCCATGCTAGTTCCTACTTTTATTTGACCAACAACATTTTTTTTTTTAAAGATTTTATTTATTTATTTGACAGAGAGAGAGACAGCGAGAGCAGGAACACAAGCAGGGGGAAGGGGAGAGGGAGAAGCAGGCTTCCCGCGGAGCAGGGAGCCCGATGCGGGGCTCAATCCCAGGACTCTGGGATCATGACCTGAGCCGAAGGCAGACGCTTAACGACTGAGCCACCCAGGCGCCCCATGACCAACAACATTTTAACTTAATTCGTTACACTCTCCCAGGGCTCTTGTCTGCTTCCTCACTTCTTTCCTAGATTATCAATATCCTGTCAAACCCCTGACCCTTTGTGTCCCAAGCAATGGTTTCAAATCAGTGTTCAGCTTACTGCAAGTTCATATTTGCCGAACAGCTGTACTCATTTGAACTCCCTGAAAGGGCAATATTAATAATCAGAATTTTTATATAAATTAATGTGCAAAGCTCTTAAAAGAAAGAGTAGTAGAGCTCCAGACTATTAAAAAAAAAGACAACTTTTTATTTTTTTTAAGATTTTATTTATTTATTAGAGAGAGAGAAAGAGAAAGACAGCATGAGCGGGGGAGGGGCAGAGGGAAAGGGAGAAGCAGACTCCCTCCTAGGCAGAGAGCTGGACAAAGGGCTCCATCCCAGGACCCTGAGATCATGACCTGAACTGGAGTCAGATGCTTAAGCGACTGAGCCACCCAAGTGCCCCTAAAAAAGATAACTTTTTAAAGAAAAAGTTATGTAAACCTATACCTCAAAATGTGGCGCCTACATAATTTTTTTTTTTTAAGATTTTATTTATTTATTTGACAGAGAGAGAGACAGCGAGAGCAGGAACACAAGCAGGGGGAGTGGGAGAGGGAGAAGCAGGCTTCCCGCCGAGCAGGGAGCCCGATGTGGGACTCGATCCCAGGACCCCGGGATCATGACCTGAGCCGAAGGCAGACGCTTAACGACTGAGCCACCCAGGCGCCCGCCTACATATTTTTATATGTGAAAGAAAAGGGGGAGAGCTGGTGTCCTGCTAAGTGATGGTTTCAATCTTATTTCCAAGTTGTCACATTAAATTTAAACTCTTGTGCTCCATCTGCTAGATCAGGGTTCCTCAACCTTGGCCAGAAAATTATTTGAGGTAAGTAGTTGCCCTGCTAGTTGTAGGAGCATCTCTGACCCCAACACACCAGATGTTAATGGAGCCTCCCACCAGCTGTGACAGACAGACATCTCTAGGCATTGCCAGATATCCCATGCGCACAAAATGGCCCCCAGTTGAAAACTAAAGCACGGCACATTTAAAACATTCTTTTCCAGAAGATCTTTAAACCCATGGGAAAAAGATATGGTGAGATGGAGAACTTTAAAGTAAATATGAGTTAGAAATTTGGGCAGAACTTCAAAGAATTACATTAAAGTTTTTGTGTTATCTGAGCCTGCTTAATCATTCCATTTTGTACTTGGTGTTTGTTTTATTTGAGTAGAAATCTTCAGTAAATAGCAGTGCAAAAGGGAATCATATCTTGTTTTTATTATGGTAAAATAAATAAAGCTCTTTTCCTTGGGATCTCTTAGTTTTCTTCATGAATCCTTTCTTTGAGATACAATATTGCTAAATATACCAGAAACACACAAAAGATAGTATCTCATTCAAAGCACCTAACCAGATACCCAGAGCCCAAGAGGAAAACTGCAGTGCTAATGTCCGTATCTGTCTGCTTATAACTTAAATCCATTGTTCTTCTGGGTTGTGTTTTTATTGTAAGTATGAAAAGGCATGTCTCTTTGTAGTAAAATTTAAAACACCCATTTATTAAATGCTCACTACTGAAGTCAAGCCAAGTAACGATTCTTTTCTTAGAAAGACCTCCTAACTCTGCATAACATTTAGCATGTTGTAGGCACTGAACTACAATAGCATAATTCAATTTTATTCAAGAATGAGTAAGTGGCAGAAAAAACTCTCAGAGAAAATTCAAATGAGAATTATTTCTGGCTTGAGAATAAGCAATGGTCCAGGATTTGTGGAGCCTGAAGCCTATGTAATTAAAGGGCCCCTTTCAAGAAATAATAATACAAATTTATATATAAAATAGTTAGAAAGGGAACATTCAGAGTGAGAAAAGTAAATTATTACAATTACACTTTTTTTCAAATCTGACAAATTGTACAAAAGCACAAACTTACAAAAATAAATAAATAAATAACATGTTATTTTTATTAATTAACTGCCTGACACCCTCTCCCATGTTTTTTCCCCTATAATTTTTGATTTCATGCTTTTTGATAGCCTCTTCATATGACATTGAGTTTATAGTAACTTTTTCTATAGCAAGAACAAAAACCTCTGTATTATTTCCAACATTGTGCTTGGTTGAACTGCTTTATTTTCATGTAAAAGTTATTTTTAGCTACACAATAATTTTTGGTAATGTAAGCTTTTAGGACTAATGCCAAACTTGGAAATACCTCTCTCAAGTTTCTTATTTATGGTCTATAAGATTTGGAACAATTTCTTAGACATGTTTCTGGCTTGGTACATTCCAGTATTGTTTCTTCTTCCTTAAGCGCAAGTTCCAGAGTGAAGCAACATAGGACAGATCCATTTCCCAATCACAACCACCGTCTTCAACGTTTGTGCCATGGTGCTGGGTGTGTTCACAGCAGATGGCAGGAATATGCCTAGAAGCCCTCTTTATACTGGGACTGCCAGCATAGCTGAATTCTAAATACATGTGGCTGATAAGCCCATAATTATAGCTTACTGTACCAAAGATAACTGTGTTCCCACTTCAGCTTCCCCTTATTAGGTCACAGAAATATTCATGATCACTCCAAGGCCCCACTTGATAAAAAGTGAGGTATGACATAGAAAACTCAGGGGAGACAGAGACAACCATTTTCATGCATTATGACTTTTGCAAATTTTACCAAAAAAATGATCATGGGAAATATTAAATGTGAGGCACCCTGAATTTTGGACTTTGATACACCATTTTATTTGTCATTCCACACAAGCCATGCCATTGTTTAGACTACTTTGCATCTTGATTTTCCTTGAAATTGTTTATACCATGTAACACAAACTTAAACATTTTCATGAGTGTTTAAGAGATAGTCTGGGCATTGTGTTTGCTCCTGGATTTTTTTTTTCTGGTAAAGCACAAGACTATAAGGGTAGGATTATTAGCTGTGGGTTTGGCAGTCATGGATTTAAATCCCAGCTGCACATTCACTGTATGACCTTAGAAATGTTGTATCACTTCTTATGCTCTATTCCCTCATCTTCCACTTGAAGAAGATAATGCCTCCTGACATAATTTCATAAGATACTAGATGTAAAACACTTAATACAGTATCTGGAACAAAGTAGTGTTCCATAAGTAGGGGGTGGAGAGCCCTTATTTTGTCAGTATTGTGGGGTCTCTTTGACTGTGGAACATACAGCCCTAGCCTTGGACTTTGGAGAACATTCAAATATACTTTCCCCCAGTATTGGAAGCCAGTATTTATTTAGCTTTCCTACTAACTCAGCCTTTGCTTCTGTACTTCATGGATTTCCCAATTCTGTGCCTTCATCCCAGTCTTTCACCTCAATGCCACACACATTCTGTAGCCAATCCTGAGCCATCTTCCTGAACCATTCAAACCTTTTATTCATCACTAGTTTCCAACTGACCATTTAAACTATTGTTTTTATTGTTTACTCCTGGGCTGACATTTACTTAGGCTTGAAAACTGATTTGACTTCACTCTGATCTTCAAAACTCTTTCTAAATGACATAGATTATAATGTGGCATCTACCCTCTGGCTCTTTCTTCTTCCCACTCCTGGTCATCTCATTTCATTAGGTCCCAACCTGTGTGGTCATTCTTGACAGTGTCCTCAATCCCACTGGATACTGCTACATTGGGTTAATATCTTCAGTGGAAATTTTAAGTGACTCCTAGATCCCTAAACTTTTATTTGTTCTTTCGGAGGCAAGACCGTGTACTCTCATATTTTGCTACCATTATGTGTAAGCCAGCATCAACCGAATAGGCTGGACAAAGTCACATGAGGTCAGGTTTCTTGAAATATGATAACATCAACCCAAGGTTTTTTTGTTCTTCTCCTGGTAAAGGAAAAACTGTCCCAAAGTTCAGTAAACAAATACATGGTTGATGTAGCCTTAAATGATTCTCAGTCCAGAGATACACTTATTTTCATTCATCCACTCATTTATCTATTTATTTACTCACCCATAAAATACTTTTAAAGGCCTGCTGTATATACCAGCCACTGTGAAAATCTATGGAAAAATCTAAAGAACCTTCACCAATGTTTATGGCCATGGCATGCAATCAAAATTCAAACTGTCAATTCTACTTTGGAATGATCTTGCATACTGCCCATTTCTCTCTATTGCCATTGAAATCACTTTCTTCTTCACAGGTCAGAACCATATTACCCCCGTTTATTATTAAGCCTTTAAGTGGTCTCTCAGTTTCTATTTCTTTTCCTGTTTAAGTCATTCCACACAGGAAGTCAAAATGTTCTTTTTAAAAAGCAAATCTGATTATGTCCCTCCCTTGCCACAGCCCTTTCAAAAATTTTCCATTGTCCTCAGGATGGAAATTAGAATCTTGAATCTGCTTCTCTGCTTACTTCTCTGGCCTTATTTCTTGCTGTTTTTCCCCTGTTCATGTTCTGCATTGGACACCTACTGGCCTAGCATTTGATTTGGTTCTTTGATTGACGTCTGCCCTTTTTCATTCTACATACTCTATTCCTGAGGCCTGGGACACCTGTCCCACCTCTTCCATGCCACCATTTTAGTTAGCACATAGCCATTGCTCCATTTACTTTTAAGAGTCACTTTATCAAGCAGCCTCATTAATTAGGCCACAGCCATAAATTACACTAGCGCCTCCTGTGTTTCTAATATTATAGTAAAATTATGTCTGGATTACTTGGTCTTTCCCACTGGACTGGCCTGTAAGTTTCCTAAGGATACAGTCTGTCGCTTGATCACAAATGGACCCTTGGTACTCACAGATTGGGGCACTTTGAAATGCTGGTGGGCACTTTGAAATGCTTGTTGAATGATAATGGCGAATGAATGAATAGCTACTACTCTCTCAGACCCTTAGTCCAGGGACGCCTGGGTGGCTCAGTTGGTTAAGCGGCTGCCTTCGGCTCAGGTCATGATCCCAGGGTCCTGGGATCGAGTCCCACATCGGGCTCCTTGCTCAGCAGGGAGCCTGCTTCTCCCTCTGCCTGCCGCTCCCCCTGTTTGTGCTCTTTCTCTCTCTCTCTGACAAATAAATAAATAAAATCTTTAAAAAAAAAAAAAAAAGACCCTTAGTCCAATGAAATGATCAGAGAAGGAACAAATCAATGAGAATCCGGTGTGATTAAGAACCCAAGAGGGACACATACAGAACAGCATATAGAAACACAGCACAGGGACAATTGAACTATCCACTGGAGAGGTTGGGAAAGATTTTAAGAAAGGTGGTGTCTGAGCGGAGACTTTTGAACATGAGTAGGGCTAAGCCTGCGGAGAAGAGGGTTAGGTATTCCCAGAGGAAGGCACAATATATGACAAATAAGGCAAGAGGCACAGAAGAAAACAGTGTGTTCTAAGCACAGAAAATAATGCTCTGTGCCAAGGTGGCTCAGTGGGTTAAGCATCGATCTCTTGATCTCAGCTCAGGTCTCGATCTCACAGTCAGGATTTCAAGCCCCACATTAAATAACAATAACAGTAAAAACAATAATAATAATGCTCTACATTTGGGGCATGGGGTGCACATGGGACAATAGCAGTCAATGAAGCAGGAGAAGTGGACAGGAACCAGATCTCCAGGGACCTTGAATTTATAATACCAAGTTGCTTGTAAATTAATAGAAGCTATCAGTTGGTTTTCAGCAGAGGAGTGGCAAATCCAATTTCTTATGTGCTGTAACTATTTCTTATTTCTTGACTCAAATGCCCCGAGGAGGAGCAATTTTTGCTGTGATCACCCTAAAAAGTATAACCCCAGCCACTTTCAGTCACTTTCAGTCTTTTAATAAAATGATGCAAAAATGTTACCCTGCTAATTTCTTTTTTGATATCAAACACTTCTTGACCAAGTGGAATTTTTTTAAGTTACGTAGGCAAAGCTGTCAGATTACATTGCAATAAAAGGCAAGATAAATAGCATGGCATATCTTAGTTTAGTTAAAAAATATATTTTACCAAACTTAAATATTGATTTATAAAAATTCACATTAAACTCTGGAAAAAATTGTGACAATTTATATTACTGAAAAGTTTTACTATTGCCTCATGCATTGGCTATATTTCATTTTATGGCTCCAATGATTTTCATCAGACACCTGCCTCTATTCAGAAACGTGTTCCTTTGAGTAACTGCTTTATAATGTGAAAGCCATGACTGGATCATCTATGCAGTACTGCCACCTGCTGGTCATCATTAACAACACGTTTCCATCTTTCCTGCTCTTCAGGAAATGATTGATAAATAGTGTGAAATTAAATCCATTTGTAGAAAACAGAGGTGAAGCAATCAATGATTCATCTCTGTAGTCGCTATTGAGAAGTTCTTCCCCCTTGTGTCTTAAAATAAGCTCTCAATATTCATTTATTCATCCTGAGCTATAGGATGAAGACAGACAGATTCTTTATTTGCCTGATTGTACTTGTTTGCTTCTGGCAAACATCTGTCTTCAATCTTCCCACTCTTCCTGATACCATATACTCCTTCTCAGCAGAGCAGTTCAAACCACGAGCTCCAGCTGTGTGTGACCAGTGAGTTGACAATGTTTTTGCTATTGGCACATACAATAATGAACTTTTAACAGAATTTTTATTTCTTCACCTACTGCCTAGACAAAGTTGTGGTCAGCTTTGTTGGTTAAGTCAGACCTAAGAAAAAAGGAATACTGGCCAAGGGTTTAAAATTGTAGGTCTACCTATAAAATGTTATAATTTATCTGACTTCAACACAGGTAAGAGCTTCCCTGAGGGACACGTAAGGTGTCACTCCAGTAACACAGACATAATGTATCCTCATCTGTTGAGCTCCCAGATGCTTAGACCTGACTATAAATTTGAGATGTTGTGGTTCATATCTTGGCTTAGCAGAGAGGACCAATTATTTTAAAGCTTATGTTTCTGTACAATTCTAAACTAATTTAGTTCATCGTGGTGAAATGGCAAATGCAATACTCAGCCCAGTACCACAGAAACTTCAGGTTTCTGTGACCTACATACTTTTCAAATGCCTGATCTTTTCACTAGCCAGCTAATACATTCCCTCCTACCAGTGTGCATCTCAGGTTACCTCTGGTGAAAGCTTTAAAATCGGACTGCCACATGATGCTAGAGTGCTGTCCATGCTCCTTCAAATACGAGGATATAGTCCTCACTGCCACGGGGTAGCAAGTAGTCTAGCACTAAAACCTGATATTATTTTCTGCTTTTTCATCCCATTCCTGGCATCAGTTGTCACAAGGTAGGTCTTATAGTAGGCAATCCCTGAGATTGAGATAGGTGTAAAATATTTATTAAGTCTTTATTAAAGAATGACTTTGGGATCAATACTCAGGGAAGGGAGGTGGACGAAATAGGATTGAGCAGAGGGAGAATGATTGGGCCTTTATACCCATCCTTCCATCAGTCAGTGGATGCAGACCAACCAAGGAAGGGCATGCTCTTGGATGAAGTAGTTGTTCTCTGCAACTAAGACAATCCTAGAAGGACTAAAAGCTGAAGGGAGATTTGGTGGTGAATCTTTCGCCAAAGCAGCATATGTGTTTTCAAATTGGTTGAGTCTGTGTGTTCAGAAATTGAATTAATAACTTCGAGATTTTGATCAAGAAAAAATAATCAAGAATGGCATCCTATGGCAAAAACTGCCATTTCCAGGCCAAAGTCATGTGGGCCCTCAAACTGATTGTATTGTGCTACAGCCTACAGCAATTTTTTAGGCTTTTATATCTTAGATAAAGAGGACTTTCTTTTCTGCATAGATACAAGCTCCACCATACTAGCTTCAGGTAGAAATTTCTCTGAGGTTTCTGACCTGTTAATACAACTGGAATTAACTTTCCTCAGCCTAGAATTCTCAGTGTTGGGGAGATTAAAAAATGTAGTGCATGTACATATTTGTAAAACATAATTTACAAGATAATTATCCAATATGATAATTATTGCCATAACCATATAAAGTTTTGAATCATAAGCATGGTGTGATGCCTAGCTCTGCCAGTTACTTTTTCTGTGACCTTGAACAAGCCATTTGACTTCAAGCCATTTACTTCAGTATTCCCTATTTTGTTAACTCAGTCTATTAATACCTACTTCATCTCTCCATGAATATAAAATAGGAAAATGGATGTAAAGGAACTTTGCCAAAGGTAAAGCATAACATAAATGCCGTAAGTAGCTTCTTGGCTCTGGGCCTGCAACACCCCTCTTATGTCTTGGTGTGTATATCCTAAGTTGCTTTTATTTCTTTAGAGTGCACTGTTTTGTGTGTGTGTGTGTGTGTGTGTGTGTGTTTAAAATGCGAATGTAGCCCCTCCTTTTGTGGTTGTTCTTACTTATCCTATCTTAAAAATTCCTATCACCTACATCTAAATGAGGGATAGCACCTCATTTCTTCTCAAAACTGACACAGAACCTCTCTTCACCTCTCCTTATGCTAAGTGCTAACCTGAGGACCATTGCTTCTTCATGGGCCTATTCTCTGGGTCCACAGCATTTAAGTTCAAGACCCTCTACATCTATAATAGGTTACAAAACGGATTAATTTTTTAAATTATATATATATATTTTTTTTAAATTTTATATATATATATATATATATAAACACACACACAAATATGTATGTATATATATCTACAACTACCCAGTATTCGGGTTGTTATTTCACTACTGAATGCATCTGACATATCAATATACAAATAAAACAATAATTAGAACATGAATAAAAGAAGAACAATTATTAGAGATGTCTTATTCTTTTTTACACTTTTACTTGGCTATAGTAAAATCATTGCTACTTTCTGAATCTTTATTCTTAGCCTCAGTCCGTTTCAGGATCAGAGCTTTCTTGCTTTCTCCTGGGGTCTATGCCATGCTGAGGAAGGTAGGCCGCCCCGAGATGAAAATAGGCTGGCACAGCCAGACTAGTTGGCTAAAAGACTTCAGCCTCCTGAAAATATGATTCTTTTTAGACACATAAATTTTAAGTGAGTAAAATCACAGAAATGGATAATTCAACAAAATAGGTTAATTTATTTGTAACCCATTCTCTTTGAGCACAGAGCAGAGGAGGAAATGGACACAGATAGGGAAGTTTTAACAGTGAGAAGTGATAGGGATAAAAGCAGGGACAGGAGAGAGGACTGGAAGGTAAAGGGTTTCAATGGAGAATACTTGTCAATGAGGACAAGTCAGCATCTCTACAAAGAAGCTATAAAATACCTTGACTAGAAGAAGGAATAAGTAAGAGAGCACGGTCTGCATGGAGCACTGGGTGTTATGCACAAACAATGAATCATGGAACACTACATCTAAAACTAATGATGTAATGTATGGGGATTAACATAACAATAAAATTTTTTTAAAAAAAGAAGAAGGAATAAGTAAAGAATAGATGGATCTAAGACAGTTTCTATCCCTCATCTAAATGAAGATTCTTTTGATTGCCTACTTAGTTGCTTAGTTTCATTTTGAAATAAGATGATTCTTTAATGTCGTTCTTAGTAAAGATCTATCTTTTCACAAGAATGTTCCTGGTTCTTCTCCAGAGTTTTCTTTTTGTTGTTGTTGTTTTTCAGAGTTTTCTTTTTGTATTTCTCAGAGTAGGTGACTCTCATGGATGAGATCATCTGGGGTTAAATCAGAGACCTATCCTAAGGAGTCCTGGCCTTTGCTCAGGGCTTTGGATTTGGGTCAGGGCCCTTTAGAGAATGTATTCTAGTCTGCTAAGACTATTCAAGCTCTATGAGAATCATACTTAAAAGAAGAAAATGCAGACAAGTCACCAGTGACCCACCATCGCCTTACATTTGTTTTTCACATGTGTTTTGGTGGAGATTCAGTAGAAGAATCCACAGCCAAGGATCTCTGAGAAGGTGACTTGTCCAGCTTTGTCCCTGACATACTGAACAATAGTAGTGAACCAATTATCTTCAATTAGTGGCATCAATGCTCACAAATAGAAGAGTAATAAGCTACACCTGTTAGCACAAGGGTAAGAAAGTGTTATTAATCAGAATTAAGCCTCTGGGGCTTCTTCTCATAACCCATATATCTTTTGAAAGCTACTTAAATTCTCTATGCCTCAATTTCCTCCTAAATAAAATGAGAATAATAAGCCCTGTCTCATAAACTTATTTTTTTTGAAGATTTTATTTATTCATTTGAGACACAGAGATACAGAGACAGAGAGAGAGCATGAGCAGGGAGAGAGGCAGAGGGAGAGGGAGAAGCAGGCTCCTCGCTCAGCCAGGAGCCCGATGTGGGGCTCAATCCCAGGACCCTGGGATCATGACCTGAGCCGAAGGCAGACGCTTAACCGACTGAGCCACCCAGGCGCCCCTCATAAACTTATTTTTAATATAGATTGAGGCTATGAATGTAAGCTACTTGGCATAGTTCTTGCCAGACAGTAGTCACTAAATATTATGTATAATCATTATTGTTATACAATTATAACTTATGTGGATTCAAACAGTTCTTAAAGTATTACTCTGCATCTTCTAAGGTGCATGAATTCAGGCTACTTGTAAATCTTTGAGTTGATTTTTATTTAAGGCACCTGATACAGAAACTCGCATGTAGTGAAACACTATACATATTTGTTCCTTTCCATTTGAAGATAGCTTTGTCAAGTAAACCTGCTTTGAAGAGGGCACAACTCCCCCCACGCCTGCCCCCGCCTTATAGCAATAAGCCCTCCTAATAAATGTGCCTCAAGGGGCACCTGGGTGGCTCAGTTGGTTAAGCATCTGTCTTTGGCTCGGGTCATGGTCCCGAGGTGGCGGGGGGGGGGGGGGTCCCTGCTCAGCAGGGAGCCTGCTTCCCCCCTCCCTCTGTTGCTCCCCCTGCTCCTTCTCTCTCTCAAATAAATAAATCTTTAAATGAATAAATAAATGTGTGTATATGCATATATGATATATATAGATACATATATATATATATGTATTCCATTTTGTGCCCCCCCCACCACTTTTGTTGATTCTTTTTACTCATTTCCTTTTTTGTTTGTAAATGGGAAGCATTGCCATGGTTCTAAAGCCAGATATATAAGCAAAGGTATATTCATCAGAATATCACTTCCCTCCATCCCTTCTATCCTTTTTACTCTGACTCCCTGCACCTCCTGAAGGCAGCCAATTTCAATATATAATGTAGTTTGTCCTTTCTGCATAATGAGCATGTACGTGTATATACTCTTATTTCCTCTTCTTTGTAAACACATGTAAAATGCCATAGATTATCTTTCATGTAAACAGAGTATTTGTAGAGCTTTCATTCTGTTTTTATAGCTACATACTGTTCTATCTTGAAATGCATCATAGTTTTTCATATCATCTTTCTATATATAAGCATTCAGGCTGCTTTCAATATTTTGCATTTATAAAAATGATTCAATAAACAAACTTGCATATATGTATTTTCATATAGTTACAGATAAAATTCCCAGAGGTGAAATTGCCAGATCAAAATGCAAATACATATGTAATTTTGTTGATTGTTGCTAAATTCACTTCCAAAAGGATAGTGCCAATTTGCATTCTCATCAACAAATATTATATACTTCAAGCAATCTTTTAATCGCCAGTATTAGGTTCATTTGCTCTATAATTCTTATTGAGTCAAAAATAGAGATATATACAGTTTCAATTTTTTTAATTAGGAAAAATATATATTTTTACTCAAAACTCAGTTATTCATAAATTATAATTATCAAAGATTCCTTTCTCTTATTCTGACCCCTTCTCCATCACGATCCATGCATTAAATGATTAAGATTTTGAAGTCTGACAAAGCTGGGTATAAATTCCAGAGTTTTCATTTATGTGATATTGTTTGCTTATTTCTAAAGTCTGGGTTTTACATTCTATGTAATTGTTTCTAATTATATTTCCTATTATGTACTTTGTTAGGATTAAGTAGAATTACCTATCAAATCTTTACATACAGCATCTGGAATAGCGTAAGCTTCAAATTATATTTTCCCTTTCCCTAAAATGTTTTGGGTAATTGAGGTTTGATTAAATTTTGATTTTTAAAAATTTTGCTTACTTTCTTTTTGTCAATGAGTTTCATACTTTAAACTTACACCTTTTGTCAAAATATGTTTCCTATTGCAACACATTTTAGATAATTTTACTTCAAGATTTTGCAAATAAAACAGAGCTGACAAAATCATAATACAAAAATCTTATGAAATTATAATTTTTAAATGATTCTAAAATATATCTGAAGATATTTTTCTTTTTCTAAAAATCATGAGACATTGATGAAGAACAAACAAAATTATGTTTCTGGTTTTATAATGACGGTGAAGAACTTTATTCTTTATATCTTTTAGTGTAGGTAAAAGGTTCTATAACAGACATTTATTCTCTTTGTAAACTGAAAATAATTAATAACAGAAAAGCTACATATGCCCAAATGCATGTATCAAAGTTTAGATGCCAGTTTTTTTTTATTCTAATAGATATTCTGTAGTTTATTAACTTACCACATTGCATGTCAGTCTTTAACCTTAACCATTCTGCTCTGCTTAAATGAAAGTGTTTATAAATTTCATAAGTTAGTGTGAAATTTAAGAGCTGCACTGATTCTAAAATAAAAAGTCCTTCTCTTCTATTAATATGGCAGACAAAAACTAGACTATTTACAGGGACTGTTAGATAAACTGTGTAGGAATTTTCTTAAACAAAAGTTTAGACGTTTAAACAGTTTAGTGAATCTCTTTATAAAAATATCAATCTCCGGGGCGCCTGGGTGACTCAGTCATTAAGTGTCTGCCTTTGGCTCAGGTCATGATCCCAGGGTCCTGGGATCGAGCCCCGCATCGGGCTCCCTGCTCCGCGGGAAGCCTGCTTCTTCCTCTCCCGCTCCCCCTGCTTGTGTTCCCTCTCTCGCTGTGTCTCTCTCTGTCAAATAAATAAATAAAATCTTTAAAAAAAATAAAAATAAATAAAAAAAATCAATCTCCATCCCTACTACTATCCTTTGTGTGTTGTACATAATATTGTATATGTGTGTGTGTTTGCCTGTGTATAATGCAGGATTGAATTTACAGGTTTTGTGTCATATTAAACTTAATTAGATTAGCTTGTCCATTTAGCTTGTGGAAATCACAAAAAGGAAACTTGCTCATTTATTTGTCAGCACAATTTCTATAGGAGCAAGTTCTATGGGAATCTCTATTAAATGTAAAGCTAAAAACTGGTTAATTTGTATTTACTTAGTGTGATGTACATTTTTTTTCAATATGTTCAAAATTTGGTATTGAATTCAGTGCTCTTAATTTAGCGTCATAGATTAGAACTGAAAAGACATAGGAAGTAATCTGATGTAATATTAATAGTCTCTAAAATTTGCATCCTCAAAATATTTTTAAGTTTCAACCATTAAAAACAATTACATATCCATTTATTTACTTATTGCCCATTCATTCGATACTTACTGAGTGCCAGGAAATGTTCTAGGCTTCATATAATTGACCAAGACAGTCAATGATTCTGCAATGGTGTTGATTATATTCTAGAGCAGGAGAAAATCCATAAACTATATGAATATGAAAATTATATAGTATTTTAGAAGGTGATAGGTGTTGTGTGTAAAATATAACATAGAGCAGAGGAAGGAAGATTGGGGGTCTTTATGTTATTACAGATTATTGCAGACATCACTTGTTGCCTAGAAATTCATTATGTTTGGGTACTATTTAACTATTACTCTATTTTTGGACAGTTATTTCAAATATTATCCAAGATTTGGAAAAATCTAAATCTAAAGTTCTACTAATTAGAGATAACTTCTCTAAGCATTTCATGGAATTTTGTCAATTTTTGTCCAGATTTTTTTCAATATTTATATTAATTATAATTTGGATTAGAAGTCATTTATGGGCTTGTGTTCAGGTTTTTGAACGTGAAATCTTTTACTTAATGAAAATTATATATTCATAAATGCATCAAGACATTATTGAACTATTTACATGATAATGCATTGCTACTTTAAGCAGAAAAATAATACCCCAAACACATTGTTATTCATGTGGTGACAATAAGTTGGTGACCTCCCATTTATGCTCTGTTTTATTGGAGCAAGAAGCAGGGCTAATTTGCATCTCCATTTATATTCAATCCCCTGAAAATGAGTCATGACTTGTGGCTGAGAGTTGTCTATTGCTTGTTGCAAAAACTTAGCAGTCTCTTGCCTTCACAGCTCTCTTCTGGCTGTCACCTCTGCCTGGAACCCTCTTTCTGTAGATCAGCTCCTGGTGGCCTCTTCTCACAACCGAGGTCTCCACTCAAATGTCATCCCATCAAAGAGACTTTCCTCCCATGTTATTAAAGCAGCCTTTCCCCTTGGTCACATTCTCTCATGTTGTCCATTTCATTTTCCTCAGTACTAAAGTTGATTTGTTTGTTTCCTTGTTTATTGTCCATTTTGTCCTCCTATCTTAGTTCCCTGAGTGCCCAGCACCTGTCTGGCTGGGTCTCCACGATAACCTTGGTCTCAGCTGAGTGTCTGGCACATACTAAGTGCTCAAGAAATATTTGTTGAGTGAAGAATGAAAAATGATGAGCACCCTAGTTTTCATAGTTAAAATATTCCAGGCAATTAATTTTTCTCCTTAATTTAGCATCTTCACTGTAGTTCTTTTCATGGCTAGATTAAGTGGGAAATTAAACTGATACTTCATGAAGAAAAAATCCATTCACAATAGAGTAGTATATTATAGGGTAGTGTAGTATGGCACGTTTAATATAGTGGTTAAGATCATGGGCTGTGGAGCCAGGTCACCAGGCTAATTCTGGCTTAGCTACTTACTTGAACAAATTACTTAATCCCTTTTTGCCTTTCATTTGTAAAATCAAGATAATAATAGTGCCTACCTCATATAGTTATTGTGAAGACTAAATGAGTTTATCCTCCTGCAGTGTTTATGATAACACCTACTACGTAGTAAACATTTGATAATATTGGCCATTATTATTACTATTATTATTATTATCATCATCATCATTATTATTCAGTGACAATATGACTACTTCTCATTCTTGTGATGACCCTCTGCATAAAATAAAAAAGCACAGGTGTGATCCCCACATATCCAGTAAAATTGTGCATAAAAATTCAGGTTTGAGTACTGTTCACATTTTTAATCATGCCGGTGCTTCCCTTGATAGTAAAACTGTTTTTGGAGACCCATTTTCAGTGCTATTATAGAAAAATAAAACTGGGCTATTTCAAAGATGCTAAGTATATAAGTGCTGAAAACTGCTTGCCAGAAATTATGTAAAGTGCCAACATAGCACCTTGTCCCCATGTTCCTCTGCCTTGTGGGAAGATTCTTTATTGAAATCGGTCCCCAGAAACATGAAATATTGGAGTTAAACTTTGCTAAAATGCATTCTTTAAATAGGCTTTCTTTTCTTTATTTCCAGTGTTTGGGTAAATAGTGTGTTACTTTTCTTCTAAACTTAATGTGTGACGGCAACTCAATAATTCCCTTGACCCAAACTTAAGGTACTGCCACATTGTGAAAAGAGACATCTTATTACATTTGAATATCCTGTGTGAGATTCCTCAGGCTTCAAACATAACCATTAAGTCATGTCTTAAATGCAAAGACCAGATTCAACACCATAATGAGAACTGGAAGACCCAGAAAAAATACTGCAAAACATTGGTATGTTCTCCCAGAACTGAGATAACTGGGCGACAGTGACTTTGGCAAGTAATATTTCAATTTATTTTTGTTTTTATTTTATTTTGTTTTGTTTTATTTTTTAATCATGTAAGACTTCTTAATTTTATTATTTTTTTCCCAAGTGTCTATTTAAATTCCAGTTAGCTAACACATAGTATAATATTGGTTTCAGGAATAGAATTTAGTGATTCATCACTTACATACAACACCCAGTGCTCATCACAAGTGCCCTCCTTAATACCAGTCACCCATTTAGCCCATCCCCCACCCATCTCCCCTCCAACAACCCTCAGTTTGTTCTCTATCATTAAGAGTCTGTTTACATGACTCTCTTTTGTTTGCCTCTCTTTTGTTTCACTATGTTCATCTGTTATGTTTCTTATATGTTCACTATGTTCATCATATGTTTCTTAAATTCCACATATGAGTGAAATCATATGGTATTTGTCTTTGACTGACTTATTTTGATTAGCATAATACTCTCTAGCTCCATCCACGTTGTTGCAGTCCTAGAAGAGAATGAACACAAGCAGTAACCTCTTCTCTTCCTATTCTGGTTCATAGCACTTAATTTCTCTACTCTTCTCTATGTGGCTCATTACTTTGCACACACAGCTTATCTCTTTATGTATTTATGTATCGTTCTATTCATCCATTAATAATTATTCTAGCTAGCTAGCTATCATCTATCTATACAAATAATCTACCAAAAAGTTTTAATGGAAAGTTGCATAATAGCAGTTAAGGTCTTGGACTTCGTAGTCTAACACAACTGGATGGGATTACTAGCTCTGAATTTACAGACCACCTAGGAAGTTGGTTAAACAATCTGAAGTTATATTTCCTCATCCTGGAAGTGGACACAGAATATGTCCCTCAGAGCACTGTTGTGAAGATTAAATCTAATGATAAATATAAAGCACTTAGCTCAATATGAGCACTAACAAAGTGATAGCTCTGACCATTACTATTGTTTAGATACACAGAATATTCCCAGGAGCAGACATTTAAGAATCACAGATGAATAATACAGCAGCATTTTTCAATTTTTAGTGTTTATTCTTATTGTATATAAGCATCACCCCAGGAGCTTGTTAAAATGCAGACTCCGTGTGGCTTTACTCCCAGATACTCTGATGCTCTAAGTTTTGGTTTGGGGCAAGAATCTCCATTTTTAAGACACAATCTGAGTGACTACTGCAGATGATCTGGGGACATATTTTGAAGACTCTGAAGAAATGCTAAAGCAGAGACATGGCCAATGAAAATTCTCAGCTAGAAAAACAATATGCTTATTAGCCAGATGTGCCAGCCTGGATGTAATCAATCTTTTATCAATCTCTTTCCCATTCTCCTCTCTCTAGTTTTAGAAGAGAGGGAAAAAAAGCTTTTTTCTTTATGCATGATCTTCCCTGATTATGTATTCTTTGCAAAAATAGAGACTTTGATGTTTACATGTAAGAACTCTCACATATATTTTCTTTGATTTACAAAGAACAAAGGAAAGCTGTAATAAATCAAAAAAGAGAAGATGCTATATAATAGCAATGATTTAAAGATAAAACCCATTGCTTATATAAGATTAATTTTTGTTTGATTAACTAAGGTTGTCTTTTTTATTGAAAATGCATTGAGAGTTCTCCATTGTGATTTGAACTATTCTCAGAAACAGAACTTCGTAATGAATAGCCACCAGAATATTTCTTGGGTATAGAAGAATACCAATCAGTGAATCTCAAATCAAGAATGGGTTAGCCTGGTGATGGGTATTAAAGAGGGCATGTATTGAATGGAGCACTGGGTGTTATACACAAACAATGAATCATGGAACACTACATCAAAAACTAATGATGTAATGTATGGTGATTAACATCATAATAAAAAATAAATTAAAAACAAAAAACAAAAAAACACTAATAAAAGAAATTGAAGACACAAATGGAAAGCTATTTCATGCTCATGGACTGAAAGAACAAATATTGTTAAAATGTTCATACTACTCAAAGCAATCTACAGATTCAGTGCCATCCCTATCAAAATACTAATAGCATTTTTCACAAAACTAGAACAAATAATACTAAAGTTTGTATAGACCGCAAAAGACCCAAAATAGCTAAAGCAATCTTGAGAAAGAAGACCAAAGCTAGTGGTATCACAATCCCAGATTTCAAGATATACTACAAAGCTGTAGTAATCAAAACAGTATAGTACTGGCAAAAACAATAGACACGTGGATCAATAGTTTTCTTTAATATAGAAGATTCCCCTGCTGTATATGTTTTTCATGGAATTTTTTTTGATCCCAAGTAATTTTTTTTAAAGATTTTATTTATTTATTTGAGAGAGAGAGAGAATGAGATAGAGTATGAGGGGGGGAGGGTCAGAGGGAGAAGCAGACCCCCTGCTGAGTAGGGAGCCCGATGCGGGACTCGATCCTGGGACTCCAGGATCATGACCTGAGCCGAAGGCAGTTGCTTAACCAACTGAGCCACCCAGACGCCCGATCCCAAGTAATTTCTTACAGAAAATTCCTCAAATAGAATTTGTTCTATTATTTCCTCTTAATTAGAAAAAAAGTTAAATATGATTTTCAAAAAAGCTATAAAGTGTCCTTCTTAGGGCATTATATCAGGAGGCATGTGATGTACATTGGTCCCACTTTTAATGAGTAAATTGTAATCATCATGTGAAGGTGGTATTCACATGATTTCTTCATTGTAAAAGTACCTTTCCCCTTTTGTAATTAATAAGTAATCTGTGGGATGATTTGTGAGGTTTGTACAAATATTCTCTTCCACAGCAATGCTTTACTCAATAATTTAGCATCTTTTGGTGACTCTTTCCTGAATCAATTATTATAACGCAGGTTGCATAATGACTTTTTAATTTTATCATCCTTTATTTCTTTATTGGCATTTTTCTGTAAAGTGGGAGCTTTTTCCTATCCCACTTACAACCACATTTTGTTATTTTCACCTAAGACTCATGGATTTTTTTCTTTTGTTAAAATATATGTACACATACACACTTTAATATACATACTGATAATAATAATGCAGCTCAGTGAACTTTCACAAACTGAACACACTGCTGTAATTAACATCCACATTAAGAATAGAACATTATAGCACATTGTAGCTCCCTACAATAGTTATATGTCAAGGATAGCAACTATTCTGAAATCTAGCAGCATTTACTAATTTTTCCTGCTATATTTGAGATAAATAGAATTATATAATATGTAGTGTTGTGTTTTTGTTTTTGTTTTTGTGTCTGACTACTTGGATCACCATAATTTTTTCAAGGTTCACCCATATTGTTACATAGAATAGTAGATAATTCGTCTCCTTACTTTCTAGCATGGCATCATGTGAATATATCACAACTTACATATCCAATCCATTGTGAATGGACATTTGGGTAGTTTGAAGACCAGCATAAAAATATTCTCATGAACATTCTAACATGTATGTCTTTTGGTGAACTTATAAATAAATGTGTTTTGTTATTGTTGTTGTTCTTTTAAAATTCAGTGGGATGTAATCCATTGCTATCGTAATTCCATTTGATGTTCAAATTTTCCAAATTTCACCAGTTGCTTCAAGCAGGCTTCTGGGTCCTTTAACAAGTCCAGTTAGTTTGGACTCTTTTACTGTACGACACATAAGGTAGTTTAGGCTTGCCTTAAATTTTCCCAGATGTAGACCTAGAATTAACCATTTTTCCTGAGAGACCGGGTCTTTTTAATAAGTAATGCTATTTAGAAATGAATATCTAAGCACTGTACATGTTGCTTTTAGGAGTCAATGTTTTTAGCCCTTTTTAGTGGACAGTCCTAGGAAAATATATTTTAATATACATAATGAAATTGCACTGGTATTTACAATTTCAACCCAATGCCACATTTTCTTCTCTTTCGCCTAGTCTACATCTCCTGTCTCTAAGTGAAATCTTTGGTTCACAAAACTATTTTTTTTGTATCTACTCAATACTATATAGCACACCAAAAACTACTTTAAGAACTACTATACCAACAACAAACCAACCATTAATACTCAATATTTCTTCACTTTTTTGTTGTTGTTCTTTCTTATATTCCACTAACAGTGTACAGTTCAAGTACTTGGGTCAATTATTTTTTTTCTCCCCCCCACTACGGTATGCTTATGTTATCAATTTGATATGCATTTAATATTAATCCCATCTGATTATATTCAATTTAATGATTTTATGTCCATTTTATGATTTTCCTTTATCCTTGCTGATCAAATCTTATACTTTGCTTATAGAAAGTATTAATATGATTAAAAATTCAAAAATATATTTAGCAAAGTCACATTCCCTTTGCTATTATTCCTACCCTGTTCCACCCTGTAGGCATCCACTTTGATTAAATTCTGGATTATTGTCACTGTGTTTTTTATTTTTGCGAAAATAAGATTATATATATATATATATATATATATATATATATATATATATATATATCTTTCTTAGTTCTCCACTATTTTATAAAATAAGAGTAGCATACAATATATGCTCTTGGGCATACTGCTTTTTCTAACTAATAATAGCATATCCTGGAAAATCACTCCATATCACTTCATGAAGACTATTCTCTTTCTTTTTATAGCTGTTTGGTATAGAACTTCACTGTGATAATGCATCATAATTTATCAAGTGATTTCTTTACATATGAGCAAAAGGCATGTTCCCAACATTTTGTTTTTATAAATAATGTCAAATGAATACTTGTATGTGTTTGGTTGGTGTATGCGCTATTTTGGAAGATGACTTTTCATGTTGATTCCTAGTAGTATGTTAGGTCAACCAGTATATACTATGGAAAGTTTAGTTTGCTTTTTGTTTTATTTATTTATTTATTTATTTATTTTAAGAGAGGGAGAGAGGGGAGGAGGGGCGGTGAGAGAGAATCTTAAGCAGTCTACACGCCCAGTGTGGAGCCGCACCTGAGATCATGACCTGAGCCAAAATCAAGAGTCTGATGCTTAACCAACTGAGCCACACAGGTGCCCCGTTTTTGTTTTATCTTTAATATCAATTTCCACTCCAGTGGGTGGTAACATGTTATATTTCTATCAGCAGGGTAGAGAGACCCTGTTAATTCACAGATTTATAAATAGAATGTGTCAAATGTTTAAAAATTTTCACCAATCTGATAAATAAAAATGGTATCAGAGTGTAGTTTTAGTATACATTTTTATGTTTAACAAATGAAAACTAAATGTTTTGTCATGTTTTAGGGCCAGCTGTGTATTTCTGAGATTGTCCATGTCATTTGCCTGTTTTTCTCTTGAATTTTTCATATTTATTTCCCTGATTTTTAACAGTTCTTTACATACTAGAGATACTGTCCATTTTCTATGACATATATTGGAAACATTTTCTCTGAGTTTTTTTAATTGTTTTGACTTTACTTGTGATATTTTCTTTATGTAGCCAAATTTACTAATAATTTCTTCCAATATATCAGAGTTTTTGACTCAGCTAAAAAAGCGTTTCCTCACACTGAGGTAAAAAGGTCAGTTATATTGACTTCTAGTATTGTTTTATTTTCTTACTTTTAAGTCTTTGTTTTACTCGAAGTTTATTTTTATGTATCGTATGAGGTAAAGATATAGTGCTAACCTCCCCACACTCACAGTGGTGAACCAGTTGTTCACCTATGTGTTTTAATATTTCATTTTTCCCCAGTGATTTGAATGCCACTTTCATCAGGTACTAAATTTTTATATGCACATTCTCTATTTCTAAATTTTCTTTATTTTTACTGAGCTGTGTATTCATGTACCAGTGCCAAAAGGGGAATACACTTGTGAGTCATTCAGTGACTGAGAATCGTAATTGTAAACTTCTGGTTTTGTTAGTCATTGAAACCAAGAGACAGGCCATTAAGAGTTGAAGGGAGATGAACCATGAGAGACGATGGACTCTGAGAAACAAACTGAGGGTTCTAGAGGGGAGGGGGGTGGGAGGATGGGTTAGCCTGGTGATTGGTATTAAAGAGGGTGAGTATTGAATGGAGCACTGGGTGTTATTCACAAACAATGAATCATGGAACACTACATCAAAAACTAATGATGTAATGTATGGTGATTAACATAACAATAAAAAATTTTAAAAAAGAGTTGAGGGAATGTCATTTGCAGAAACTTGTTTCAACTCAGTTAATGCTAGAGCTTTATTCAATTACCATCTTGGTGTTCTCTATTTGTTTTGAAGAGATGAGAGTATTATTGAAAATCCAGATGTTTTCTTTAGTTTAGAACTCCAGTCACTTTTAAGAGAAAGGATTTAAAATTTACATCTTACAAGTTCTTCTCTTTCAAGTTAGCTTTCTTTTTTAAATGAAGTTATTATACATGGACTTTGATATTGGCTTTGATTTTTATTTACTTAAATGAATGACAGCAAAATATAGAAAATGAATGAAAACTATGTAAATGGTACTTATTATAGCAAAAGAGAAAGACTTTCAAGAAGTCTTTGCAATTTCTTGAAATCAATTAGTGAAGCTAAACTGGATTGTGTATGCACATATTATTCACTCAGACATTATCATCTGTTGAAATAATTTTTTGAAGTTCTGAAGTTTTTTTATTTCTTTGTGACATTCTTTATTCCTTGGGATGAACCATTCTTTTATATTGCCTTTAGACTTCTGTATTTCTTCTGTATTAGAACTATCGCTTAAGCAAAGATATAGTATTAACCATAACTTGTATTTGCCTAGCTCTTCAGAATATTCTGTAATGGAGGCCAATTACCTCGTTTTGTCACTGGGGCATATGGATACTGACTGCCATGTTTGCGCAGGACCCACTTAATCCAGACATCATTCAATAACACTGTATACTTCAGGGTTTTGTTTACAGAGGACTTTGTCAAGACAACAAAGGATTACTTACAAAAAACTGAATTTATTTTATGGAATGATAATTGAACACATTTTACTATGTAATTAATATAGGAGATAATACAGATATATATGTCATTGACAAGGATATAGATTGTGATATTAATTCTTTATTTTTTTTAATTTTTAAAATTTTTTAAAAGTTTTATTTCTTTATTTGAGAGAGAGAGAGAGCGAGCACAAGCATGGGGGAAGGGCAATGGGAGAGGGAAAAGTAGACTCCCTGCTGAGCAGAGAGCCTGATGTGGGGCTTGATTCCAAGACCCCAAGATCACAACCTGAGCCAAAGGGATGCTTAACTGACTAAGCCACCCAGGTGCCCTCTCATACTAATTCTTTTTTTTTTTTTTAAGTTTTATTTATTTATTCATGAGAGTCAGAGAGAGAGAGAGAGAGAGGCAGAGGCAGAGGCAGAGGGAGAAGCAGCCTCCCCACCTAGCAGGGAGCCCGATGCAGGACTCAATCCCAGGATCCTGGGATTATGACCTGAGCCAAAGGCAGACGCTTAACCATCTGAGCCACCCAGGCGCCCCTAATACTAATTCTTAATTGCTGTGCAAAGGAAGGACTAAAGGCCTTTGCCAACATTGGCTAGGGAATGAATTGTGTGTTCTGGTTTTTATCACTTCTTCTTGAGTTATGCAGTTCTGTGCCTTTTCTGGTGGCTCTTGTTGATTGTACTAAACTAATTCATGCCTTTTTTAAAGGGCTAATTAGAAAAAATATATAAATATTTTGAGCATTGCTGTGTCTCTAAACATTTTTATATCACATCTAATAAACTGAATATAAGCTATTTTTGTTTATGAATTTGTACAAATTTATATTAAATAATCCTTGTTAACTAAATCTTATAACAATAATTTCCCTCTAATATAGACTGAACTCTGCTGCAAGACAAACTTCCAAATCTTCATTGCTTAACACAGATGATGTGCTTTTTTTCACCCCGTGGAAAGCCCTCTATAGTTTTCTTCCCAGCATTGTTTCAGAGACCTAGATATATGCATTGGAGGACTTTGTTCTCTCAACACGTGACCTCCACTCTCACAGCACAGGAAGGAAGAAGGAACATGGAGAACAAACATTTGTTGTTCCCTCAGACTGCCCATGTCACTGTCATGGGCCAGAACTATTGGCCCCAACCTAACTGCAATCTAACTATGAGGGGAAATGTTGGTAAATGTAGGCTAGCAAATAGAGTATTTGCTGAGAAAGTGTCTGTCACTTGCTTTTGGAAAAACCTTGCTCATAAACCTAGGGAAAGCTTCCTTTTCTGTTTACATGTGTTTGAGGTTTTCTTCCTCCTACACTTCTGAGCACTTATGTTTTCTTCTTGGCTGCCTCTATGTTCCACCCATGTGTGTTGGTGAATATACAGAGAAGTAGAGAAAGAGTAGAAAGTGCTCTCTCTGGAGAACAAATGGTTTGATTGTATTCTGAGCTAAGAGGCCCATGATGGCATAGATCTTGATGCCACAACACTGTGTGCCATGTGTAAGTCACCCCTTGGTCAGAACACTTCATGTATTCCTGTTTAATTTTTTCCCTTCCAGTATAGAGACTATAGTTAAATGGTTAAACTTCCAAGGGATACTATTTTCCAGTTTTTGTACCACCTCAAGCTTATATAGGCTGTCAGCAAGCTGGCTTTATGCAAAAATTTCTGCTGGATTTATAGCTGCCATCCTTCATTACTGAAGCAGTTTACCACCCAAAAGATAGGGTTGAGGCACTGAATTGATAATCATGAGAGCTAAATTATCTTTTTAGTTCTGTCACTAGCTAGTTGTTTTCTTCTCTGGGCATTTCACTTAACTTCTCCAGGTATTAGTTTCTTAATCTGTTAAATGAAGGTGCCTTTATATGAGTCCCTTCCCAAATGTTAAACACACACATGCGCACACAGGCACACCCTGCTTTGTTTTGGCTTTATAATAAAATTTGTCTTAGGACCCCTAAATATAAACGAGAAAATGAAAATTTTCTAACTGAAAAGTAGGTACAGGAAGGGAACAAGTCTATTCTTGTATTCTGGGTCAAAATCTGAGGCACAACTATCCAATTCTAGATCTTCAGTTTAGATCTTCTAGGTCTATCCAATTCTAGAAGGTCTTTGAAACCTACTAAATCAGATGTTTTCAGGAATTTTCCAGCTCCAGTGTCTCTGAATTTATAATTCAAAATGAAGAATGAGGTTGGTTCTGTTTTTTCTCTATAGATCTAAGTTAATAATTCATTGCAAACACTAAGGAAACATTTGAATTGAGTTTCCCATCAATGAGGCAGTGTTTCCCTGCATTTATCTAACATTTAAAATAAAATGCAGCAAAGAATCATTTTTTAAGTCAGTGAGGTACTGCCATGTATACTCAATGCATAAAATGTTTACAAGTGTTATTTGGTTTATGTTTTTTTTTTTTTCTAGAGAAGAGGATGTGTCCTAAACTTCTATATCAAAGATTTAAATACACAATAAGTATTGTCTTATACAAACTACAAGGTGTTTTGTTTTTATAAAACTAAATTTAACTTTAACCTCACTCAGAAAAAAACTCAGAAAATCACTTTATTTAATAAAAATTTTAAATGATATTTTTAGTGACCAATTCAGTCCGACTCTGGGGTATAAAATACACAAAAAGCATCATGAGAAGTAATTCTGGAAATACTGACATCCTAGAAAAGCCATGGATTACTAGAATCCTTATAGGAAATCTCTTTTACTCTCTAGGTAGTTTACCTCCTGGTTTCTGAACTAAAAGTTCAGAGTCTCTTGTTCAATAAGGCCAATGCGGAACCTCAGGACAAACATGGAATTGTGTTTTTTGGTTTTCTAATATTGAAATCATTTAAGCAGTTTTGAAACTTTTCCATGGAACACTATTTCCATCACCTCCTTCAGAAAAGTGAGTCACTACAGTGAATGACATGGCCCACTTGGTGTTACTCACACAGACATTTGAACACTTCTCACACATAAACCCCTACTTATATGTATCTGACAGATATGCATATGCATTTATATACATCCCATGCCTATTTTCCTCATTCACCCAGTGAACCACATTTCATTAAAGATAAAACTTCTTTTGATCTTTTCATGCTATTTCTAAGGTCTGAACAAAATTCACATCTAAGGTAGAACGCTAGGATGCTAGTGCCCTGGTAAACGATGTAAATAACCCACCTGAAAGACTCTCATATGTCACTGATGCTAAAAGAAACACTTGGGCAATATGCAAATGGGAACATCCCTTGTTAAATTTTAGTTAGTTGAAAGCCAGATTCCACACAGGCCAATGAGACTTGGGTGGCAGCCATACTGTCTGGCATGAAAATGCAGGAGGCAGAGGTCTTCTTTAACACTTCACATTGATGGTGACCATGTCCACAGAAGGCAAACCATTTTTCACCGCAGTGTCTTTGGTGGAAACTGGTGCTGTGGCCCATAGCACTTCTCTGCACCTCCACGCGACAGAACAGTCAGGCTATCGCACCAGTGCATAGACATACATGTATGTTTATCTTTTGGGGTGTACACTTTTGTAGGTATAATATATATTATATAAAAATAAGAGAAAACAGAGGAAACTTATTGGACACATTTTTGACAATTTGCAATGAATTATGCTTTACTTTGAACTAAGCTTAAAAAGTCAATTAGTCAAATTTTTCTTTGCATATGAAGAAACTGAAATTAAGAGATAATACAGCAACTGCCTTCGGCTCAGGTCATGATCCCGGAGTCCCGGGATCGAGTCCCACGTCAGGCTCCCTGCTCAGCAGGGAGTCTGCTTCTCCCTCTGACCCTCCTCCCTCTCATGCTCTCTGTCTCTCTCGCAAATAAATAAAAATCTTAAAAAAAAAAAAAGAGGTAATACAGCCAATCAATGGTAAAGATGCGATATGAGGCCAGATAATCCAATTGCTAATCCACTATGCCACCCCCACTTTGTGTTTGCCAACTTTAGGCAAATCATGTGGTTAGACATGAGTCTGTCCCACTCTCTGACTTACTTGGGTTTTATGGACAAGGCTCTGACACAAATGACTCATTGTTTGTTCCATCTGTTCTACTGGATACTGAGTAGATCATATAGGGGCCAGGATGGTAGTTTGGGAAAATACGAGAAAGTATGTTCAACGTTAACATGAAATGCTAACCAAGGCATCTGCTTGCTACAAGTTCATTCTAGAAGGAATTGCCAACACCCAGATCATGCTTCCTATTGTGGATTCAGCCATTTGGAAATAAATTTAACATGCTAGACTTTCAACCTTTACGAGGCTGGAGTGTTTTCTTTCAAGGCTGTTGACTTATGAGTCCTTGTAGCATTTCCAGGAAAGGTATATCAAGTTTTATCTTGCACTAAAAGTAAAGGTTCTAGCTGCCCCAATTCAGTCTATTTCTTTGGATCAGAGAGCCTAAATATTTTAAGATCTATTATATTGCTGCACTTCCTATCTAACTAGAATGACTTTGAATGGAGAAAATATAAATGAACATACAAAAGGATAAAAGCAAGACTGGAGAAATAAACCATGTGGGCCAGATAACATATCTTTAAAATAACCTATCTTTAAAATTTATCACAAATGAGGGCGCCTGGGTGGCTCAGTTGGTTAAGCGACTGCCTTCGGCTCAGGTCATGATCCTGGAGCCCCGCGATTGAGTCCCACGTCGGGCTCCCTGCTCAGCAGGGAGTCTGCTTCTCCCTCTGACCCTCCTCCCTCTCATACTCTCTGTCTCTCATTCTCTCTCTCACAAATAAATAAAATCTTTAAAAAAATTTTTTTTTAATTTATCACAAATGAAATTACAGTCTCTAAGTTCTTCAAATTATTACCAAGGTTGCCATTATTTTAGGAGGTTATTACTTAGCACATGTAGAAAAGATATGCATTTTCTGAACATTCATTTATGTCTGAGGCTTGGGATTAGTTTTATTGGTGGCTGACAACACTCAAAATTCTGTTTACTGTTATTCATTATGTTATGCTACTTGGAATGTCTCTCTAACTTTTAAATAACAACTTGAGACTAGATTTGTTTTTTGAATGACTTTTTGTAAGGAATACATATCAAGTAAATATTAAGAAGATTTAATAAAAAATCATCAGGATAGATAGTAAGGTTTCTATATCCAATTAAATAATATGAGGTTAAAAATTACATACAGCTCAGCAGGTATTACTAAATATTTCAATGGAAGATATTATTGTGTTCTAGTGTTTGATCTCATTTGGTTTTCAACGCAACCATTTGAGGTTGGCTTCAATAGTCCAATTTTAAAGATAAAGAAGCAAGTTCATCAAGGTTAAAGGAGTTACCCAAATTGAGTGATAGATTCAGAATTCAAATTCAAGCCCACAGGAAAGCCCACACTGTGTTCAGTGCTTGGAACTATTTCTCCGTAATCATGTGTTTAGCTATGTTATTACCCTCCACGAGGAAATGATCTGACAGGTAGGTTAGAGTTTGGCATTTCTTCCAAATATCTTAAAGAGATTAATTAGAAAAACTGCTGAAGTGTTTGCGGGACAATTAGAGTAAGTACTTTTTAATCTTATCCTCAGGCAACAAAGGCATTTTGTCCTTTTAATTTTATTTTCTATCCCTCTGTCTGACATTATTACCTGGTTAACACTATTACAGAGACAGTGGTTGTTACATGGAGGATGGGCTATCGGTTTAGATAGACTTAAATTCCCATGCCATCATTTTTAGTAGTGGTATTTGATAAGCTACTCTAACTCAGATTTTTTTTTTTTTTGGATCATTGTGAGGATTAAATGTGCACTGTTTATGGAATTTTGTAGGTACATGTTAATCATTATTGCTTTATATTAGATATCTTAGTTATTTACCTTACTTTAGGTTTCCCATACATTTTCAGACTATCATCTTTAGTTTATTTTGAATCTTATTAGCAGGAATCAGAATTAGACCACACACTTGAGAGGAGGTCACAGATATAAAAGATAAGAGAGGACTTTGGTGTCTTATGTACATCAAACATTAGCATACTATACAGAAATGTCTCCTGCAAAAATCAGTCTCCAATCCTGATGTTTAATACTTTTATCCTTCAGTACATAAATCTGCGTCTATATCTTTCTTTTTGAGATTTTTAAAAATTCAGTTGCATTTCCAAGTACCATCTGAATATTATGAATATGCTGATAAATTATGTTATAAATGGTTTGATCTCTCTAATTTCGTGGATTAGACCATATCATGGACTAAACTATGTTTAGCTGATGGAATAACACTTCCCAGTGGCATTACTAGGAAATGGGAAAGGATTCTCCTAATGGCCACAAACTGAGAAGCTTTTTTTTTTTAACTTAGCTTTACCCTTGAACCAGAATCCTTAAGAGTCTCAAATCCAGTTCCATTTATGGTGGTAAACCTCAAAATATTACCTGGTAACCTATGAGTTGAAGTTATGTTAGTAGTTGAAGTTACATTATGTTAGTAGTACTACCACCTTGATGAACAGTCAGAAGTAGGATATTTTTTTTAAGATTTTTTTTTTTTAATTTGAGAGAGAGAGCAGAAGTAGGGGGAGGGCAGAGGGAGAGGAAGAAGCAGGCTCCCTCCTGAATAGGGAGCCTGATGCTGGGCTTCATCCCAGGACCCTGAGATCATGACCTGAGCTGAAGGCAGATGTTTAACTGACTGAGCCACCTTGGTGCCCCAGAGTTAGGATATTTACAGAGCTTTGAGATCCAAACTCAAGTGGTTTAAGATTTTTTTTTAAGGAGGGTACAGATTGGGAATGGGAAAATATCAGTTAAGGATTGATATCAGTTGAGGATTGGTGGACACAGCAAAGCAAGGGCCATGAAGTAAATTGTGATCAGTGAACTATTGTTGATAATCAAACAGTTTGCCCAAGTGGGTAAACTAGTGACTCAGATAAATTGTTAAGTAGGAAATTCTTAGACCTCCTAAGGAAATAACTTATTTATTAGTTTGCAGATTTGTCTTACCCAGGCTAAGGTTTACTGGTACAAACAACTAAGTCATGATGATGTCCAGTTGTTTCTAAGTTACAAGAATAAAAATGATCTCAATTCTCAGCAAAGTCACACCAGATGCCCAAGGAGAGCCCAGCACTCTCAGAACCCTGTTCAGTACCTCAGAGACTTGACTAGAGAAAACCAGTCACTGATGATAGACTTCAATAATCTGACACTAGGCTTCTGGAATGATCTTTATGTGAGTGGATGGCAAATTATAAGAGGATAATTAGAAAGGTACCTAATGGAGGGAGAATGATTGAGACTATCAGGGACCAGGGTAAGTTAGGAAGAATCCATTACACCTGGAGACAAATGAGTAGGCACTATTCTCTGCACTCTGTAAATTAATAGGTAAAAAACACTAACCTCTAAATCCAAGTTACTAGATGATTTTTAGTAAATGTTTTAAAATCATACCATATGAAACTGTATTATGTAGTGAAACTTAGTCTCAAAGACGTCTGGATAGATTTTGGACTAAACCTGGAAGTTTCTACTCTTAGTTGTTGAATGGGTCAATAAAACACCATGGTTCACAAAAGATCCATTCAAGTGCCTTGCATATTGCCTTTCTTTAGCTTTTAGAATTCTTCTAAGAGTATAAAGATGATAAATTATAAAAGTAAAAATTACAAAAATAGTTATAAAGATTATATTTTTTCTTACATTTGTGATCTTATTTGGCTTCCAGACATATCATGAAATGGTGGATAAAAACTTGAAATTTTTGCTCATTTATAGATGCAACCTTTGATTTCACCACTTACTATGTATACAAGTTTGATCAGGTTACCTTACTCTAACAAGCCTTCTTACTTATTAAATAAGCAATATACTTATTACTTCTGTGAATCTCTTATTCTATAAAATGAAGATGATAAAAACATCTATAGTTGTTGAAATTGAGTCACAGGAGATAATGTATGTTGATTACACCACTGTTCCTGTTACAAAATAAGCACTTAGTTTTTTGTTGTTTTTTTTTTTTTTTTACTTTTTTCCCTTTCTTTTCTCAGCTACCACAGTTTTGCAGGGTACAGCTAAAATAGGTGTGAGTTTTCTGTTTTCATCCCATGCTACCTAAATAAGTGATCTCAACTGGGAAGACTTTTTCCCCCCCTGTGGACATTTGACAATGTCTACTATTATTTTTGGTTGTTACAACAGGAGAGGTTGATACTCCTGGTATCTAGTAGGTAGAGGCCAGAGATACAGAAACAATCACCGTGCAGAGGACAGCTCCCTCCAACAAAGAATTATGCAGCTCAAAATGTCAACAGTACAAATCAAAAATGTCTGATTAGATGTATATTTTATTTCAAACAGGTTTGGAATTGAGAGAATCATCAAAATCAAGATCATCATTGATATCAATAGTACTTATTGGCAACTTTATGCTAAGTATATATGTATAATTGTGTATGTGTGTATACATATATGTATGCATACACATATATACCTATATATGTATACATATTTTTTTTACTGTCATTATCTCATTTTGGTTTACATCATTTAATGAAAGTTGTTTTTTATGCTCATTTTTATAGGAGATTTGGTGATATACTATAACCTGACCCAAGTACACACAATTTATAATGGATGGAGACATAAATTTAACCCAGGTGTTTGTCTCCAAAAGCTATGCTTTAAATTGCTAAACAATGCCATGTTCCTATAGTTAAATTCTAGCCCTGCTATGGAATGATTTGGGTATTTTGACTAAGAATTTACTCTTCTTGAGTTACATTTTCTATCCTGTTTAAAAAAAAAAAAAAAGAACAATTTTACATTTCCATCCATGCTATGGAATCAATGTGAGCACGGAAGTTAGAAAATCAATGGAAGTACTTTAAAATCCCTAAGTACCATAAAATGCAATTTTCTATGCCTACTGATTAACAGATCCATCTCATCACTGAGTGTACTTGGGGAATTTCAGCTTTATGTTACTGAAACAATATTCTATCAGTAGCTCCTATAGAAAGGGAGATAAATGAAAATAAAAATTCTGTCCCATTGAAACCTAACTCCGGTTTGGATAAGTGACATTTCTAACAAATCTGTTAAGAGTAGAGGGACCAAAAATACCTCTAAAAATCCAGTTTCCTCAAGAGTCCAACCTGTTTTATTTACTGATTGGTTTAAGGATGATTGAATTAAAATAGCTGATACTAGAGAAAAAGTTGGATTACCTGTTCACACAGCCTTTTTTTTTTTCATGTTTTCTGTGAAAGATAAAGCCAAGAAATATCAGCAAATACTAAGACTACAAGGACAGAGACAAGTATAGCGTGTGTTTTTCAGTCATTTCTGTGAAGATTTAAGACTGTTAATATCACAATATATTCAGATAGAATTTCCTTATTAATGTTACATTTTACAGAGTAAAAATAGATTTATTCTGGTTCTTACAAAAGTATATAATATATTAAGTAACCTTTTATAAGTTTTTATTCTTTTGACTAATGTCTCAATGGTATAATAGTCTTTGATTGCCTTGTATGGATTAGGACAGTTAGCTTCAAAAAGATGTTTCACTTAACATTCTTGTTGATAAAAAATGTAATACAATGGTATTCACTATACATTTGCTAAGCAGTTACATCAGTCAACCATTCAGCACATATTTATGAAATATCTACTCTGTGCTGATCACTGTGCAGCTATGTGCAAGGATACTTGGAAATAAAAAATTTCACTTTCTGAAAATGAAATTGAAATAACTGATTTAATAGCCTTTTAGATCTCTTCCAGGAAGCTCAGAGCCCAAGTTGAAGCTGGATTATAACTACTCTGTAGGTCTTTACAGTCCTCATATTGAGTTACTTACTTAGTCCTAATTGCCTCTTTTCTCTTTAACCCATGTTTTCATAGTATTTATTCTTTGTTAGATTCATGTGTTTTACTTATACTCCATACTCACCCTCATTTCTCATCTCCATTACTGTCAATTCTGAATCTGAACATTAGTATTAAGATGCAAGATTAAACACTGGATTCAAATTAAACTTATACATCTTAACCTGTAACCAGTTTATATTTATAAAATCAATGCCCAAAGAAAGATTAACAAAAACTTCAAAATCCCCCTTGTAGGATGCCTCAGATTCTTTATAGAATGAGAAATGGTATCAATAAATTAAATATAAATATACAGAGACATTCTTTTAGGGAATACCAACTATGGACATTAAAGCTCTCTTGACAGCATCCATCTCTTTGCTCCTTGACAGTGAGATCTAAATGAAGCTTGGATTGCACTCACTTTAAAGTGAACCTTGAGGAGCAGCTGGATGGCTCAGCTGGTTAAGCGTCCAACTCTTGATTTCAGCTCAGGTCATGATCTCTGGCTGTGAGATCCAGCTCCAGGTCAGGCTCTGCGCTCAGCGAGGAGTCTGCTTGTCCCTCTCCATTCCCCTGCTTGTGCTTGCTCTCGTGTGAGCACTCTCTCTCTCAAATAAATAAATAAAATCTTTAAAAAATAAAGTGGACCTTGATTGAACAAAAATTGGATCTTGTCTGTTCTTGCCACAATAAAGATCCAAGTAACCCAGGTCAATATGTGGTATTCCTCTGTCCATAGGACTTGGTTCAATCTTGCATACAATCGATGCAAAGCTCAAGAATTTTCTATGGCCTTTGAGAGATAAGCATATTCACTTCTTCTCCCATTGAGCACAGAGATAGATTCTTAGTTGTGTGTGTCTGTCTCTTTTATATGTGTGTATATAAATATACACAGTCAGAAAGGGAGATGAATGGAGAGAGGGATAGATTATACTCAATAATATTTAGTCATTAATGAAAGAGTACCAGAATGGAGATATTTTGTATAATACCTCTGCAGTTTGCAAACCACTTTCACATAAATACTCTCTAGCCTTCATAGCACACCTGTGAGACATAAGTGTAATTATTATCCTATTTTACAAATGATGACAGTGAGACCTCAAAGAGATTTTGTGATTAACCTTTGCCACAAGTAGATCACTTGAATGATGCCCACCAGAAGGTAGTATATGAGAACAGACAGTGAGTGAACAGAAACTCCAGAAAGAGAGATCCAGCATACAAAGTTCTGGGAGGAGTCTGAGATTCTCAAGGAAGTAGAATGACAGGTTAGATGGGGAACAATAAAAGCAACCAGAAACCAGAGGGAGAGAAGAAATCCTGGAGCTGAACCAAGGTCTGCCTGATTCCAGAGTCCCTTCCTTTAATGACTCAGGCATTGCCTTGGTTAACCCCAAGATAAATATCCTCAATTCCAAGGAAGTATGGATCAGACACCACCCAAAATTAAATCCACAGGCCCATTATGGGCTATTTTTATTTCATGGCTTCAGATCACTGTCATGCACATAATACACACATTTCCCTTGGTGATTTTTACTTTTGTTAAGTCTTCAGGCTCTTCGTAGAGCCTCTCTGTGGTGTGTAGATTTATGATGTTAGGAAGTCTTTTTGAAGTGGCTCAGGAGGAAATAAGTAAGGCACAGAAACCCAAGAAGAGGATGTGCCTTTACAGAAAATTAGCTATGAATAGAATAATATGTCAACACAATAGCTAATTCTACACATCATTTATCAATACCCCTCTAAGATTCTCTCTCTGCCAAAAGAGAACATTCCATAGAGAACAAACATGAACAAAATAAGAGAATTTAACTGTGTGGCTATCCTGAGGGGACTGAAATACTCAAACGAACTATCGGTTTATTTTTTAATAGACCACTTTGGAATGGCTTTTTTACATTTTTCTTCCTTTTCCTTGAAAGAAAAAAAACATTTTTTTTTTTAGATTTTATTTATTTATTTGACAAAGAGAAAGCACAAGCAGGGGGAGCGGCAGGCAGAGGGAGAGGGAGAATCAGGATCCCCGCTGAGCCTGACATGGGGCAGAGAGCCCGACATGGGGCCCAATTCCCCTGACCCTGGGATCATGACCTGAGCTGAAGGCAGAGCTTAACCGACTGAGCCACCCAGGTGCCCCAGAAAAAAACATTTTTATATACTTACTTACAGATCTGTATACCTATCTGTTGCACAGGTATCTAAAGAACAGCCTTGATTCCTTTGCAATTCCGTTTTGTTTTCTCCATCAAGATGTGCTTAGTTTATGTACCTTGGAAGATTTTCTGACCATGATAAGAAGCATATTGGGAGAGACTCCAAAATACTTTGACTCAGTTTCAAAATCAGCATTTGACCAGCACCGTGTTTCCTTTCCTGTCCTTGTTCCTTTGATTTATGTAGATTTCCTTCAGATTGTTTTTATCTCGCATCTTCCACTACCTACCAGTGGCAGGAGCTTCCTCTGTTTACTTGACTTACAGCCGACAACACTGACCCTAAGCAACTCACTTTATTCTGCAACTGATAGCTGCCAGGGCACCATCGAGACAAAATGTCCCCTTTTAGAGGGCCTGACGCTTTACTGCATCAGAAACTCAATAGAAACCTTAGTGTATTGAAGGAAGAAGAGTGGATTTATGTCTGGAAAAATTAAGAATGATGCTTTAGCTCCATAAAAGGAGCTGAGAATATTTTATCAAATAAGTTTTACATAGAATAGTATTCTGAAATGTTTAGGACTCAACAGTGTTTTTAGATTTTGGAATTATGTATGCAGTATGCACTTTCTTTTAAGGCTGACCACAAGCACAGGCTATAAAAGAATGGTCAGTATGAGGTCTTTGAGGTTATATCGCTTTGAACCAAATGTTCAAGTCTAAGGGCCAGCATCATTGGCCATAATGGCAGGCGCTACAAATCTGTAGAGTGCTCTAGATGAGGAGGACAAGTATTCATGGCTTATGCTTGCCTGAAATATAAGAATAGAGGAAATTTAGCCCATAAGAACCTTCATGGCATAACCCACACTGACCTTTATAACATCATCTAAAAGTACAAGAATATTTTTCTTTATTAATTCCAAACTTCTTACAATTGTGTGAAAATGCCACATTTTTCCCCACTCCTATTTATGCATGTACTCTTCTCTCTGATTGAAGCACTTTCCCAATCTTTCAATACCCTTCTTTAGCCAGTTAAATCTCATTAACAAAAATCAAGTGGCACATTTGACTTCTATTATGTCTAGTGTGCTATTCTTCTGAGGCCCAGTGATCCATGTGCTTATCATTATCAACCTTTAGGAATGTGTATTAAAGTTGATGCTATAGGAGCGCCTGGGTGGCTCAGTTGTTAAGCATCTGCCTTCGGCTTAGGTCATGATCCCAGGGTCCTGGGATCGAGCCCCACATCAGGTTCCCTGCTCTGCTGGAAGCCTGCTTCTCCCTCTCCCACTCCCCGTGCTTGTGTTCCCTCTCTCACTGTGTCTCTGTCAAATAAATAAATAAAATCTTTAAAAAAAATTGATGCTGTAAATGCAGCTTCTATTAGGCTGAGCACTATGGGGCCTCAGGGGTTGATATATTATTATATTTGCTCTTCTTGAGTGACACAGTACTTGAAATATAATAGATGCTTAATGATTGTCTACTTCATAAGTAAGTGATGGAATGAATGAGGTTTGTGAACTCTGTCTTTATTTCCATTTGCAATGTGATTCTCTTCTATCTTGTTGCCTGTGTTCCTCATTCAATACCAACCTTCCCCCAGCGAGTCCTTCCTAACTCCCTGCTTCCTCCATTGTTCCCTCATTATCTCCCACCCCCGCATTTACTCTCCAATATCCAAAATGTGAATTTGTATACATAAAAATTATTTGAACTTTAATTTCTTAAAATACTGTTCAAATTTGCAGTTACGTTCAAATCCATCCTTCATTCTGCTCTGAGTCAGATTAAGCAATCTCTCTTGCTTTCAGCCTTCTGTAGGCACTGGCCTCACACTAGAGAGCAGAAGGGAGGAAACCAGGGCATTTACCCCATCTTTCTCTGCATGAGCAGCAACCTTTCCTCAGCTCCAGTTCCCACCTGCCAAACCCGTCATATTTTTGGGTTCTACCAGGATATTCCATGCCTTGAGTGCCCATAATGCTGCCTCTTCCTGTTGTCACTCCACTCCAAGAGTCCTGGGTCCTTCCTAATGTTATTCACTTCTGGGTAACTTCACAATCTCTTGTTTTGCTCCTTTGCTTTCCCACAGCCTGATTATTTAGTTCAGGGACTTAAATTCCTGTATTGTTACTATTATTTGTAATACTTAGCATAGTTTTTGTTTTCCTGCTTGCATCTTGACTCATCAATTAGCAGAAAGTGGCCAATTGTCTCTCTCTCTCTGTATATAAAATTACAGTGAAAATTCCATGTTTTCTGAATGACCGTAGGGACTCTGCATAATTAATTCACATCTTACTAATTTCAGTGATTACTGGAAGCTCTGTAAAAACTGAAAAAATAGCAAAGGCAAATGAATGTAACAAATGGCCCCATGACTTTCATTTGATCCTGACAATGGCTAATATTGCTTCTTATTTAGTCAAAGACCTAAATTCAGCCAGAACAAAGAATTACTTCATGAATTTCAGGTTTATTGTGCTAAAAGCAAACCAATCACATTTAGTTCTATATAAAATTAATCACCTCATTAAAAAGATTGAAATTAAATATTCTTGGTTCTTTCTGTGAAATGTTGGATAATATATTTTTTTCAGTTACATGGTGAGGGGGTCATGTGAGCTGAAGTGATAAAAATGTACTTCCTGGAAGATTCTGCAAGTTACTCAAAGAAAAAAAAAATTCCATTAGATCTTGTAATATTTCCAAGAAATACAACCAGAACGTTTGGCTCTGACTTAACCAGGAGTCTAATTTACTCAGTAATTTTAATTAAATGGATCAAATAACTATGAAGCTTCATCAAGTATCCTTGCATGGAAAAGGTAGCAAAAATACTCTTCAACTTAGGTACCATATAAGCTTTAAAAGAAGTCCAGGAAAATATACAAATATTACAGCAAAGTCAACAATACCAAGACCCAGAAGTTAATGCACCAGCTGCTCTAGTTCTGTTTATATAGTACAAAGTGAAAGGATCTTGGATACGTTTTGTGTGAGAATCTTTATACCAGTAGGGGAGGGACACTTGTCCTATTTATTGTTCATTGTAGTAGTCTACTAGGGCTACCATAACAAAGTACCACAGACTAGGTGGCTTAAATAACAGAAACTTATTTTCACAATTATGGAGCCTACAAATCTGAGATTAATGTGTCCGTAGGGTTGGTTTCTTCTGAGTATTTCTCTCACTGGGTTGTGGGTGGCTGACTTCACATGATCTTCCCTCTATGTCTGTGCCTAAATTTCTCCCCTCCTAAGGACAATAGTCATGTTGGATTAGAGCCCACACTAATTACCTTGTTTTAACATAATTACCTCCTTAAAGGCCTTATCTCCTCTGAAGTACTGATTTCAACATACAAATTTCAAGGGATGCACATTTCAGCCTATAAAACATATAGTAACTGAATTTCTTTTTTAGAGATAATATATATTAGACTTGGTGGTTTTGGTACTAAGGATGAAATAAAGCAGGAAAGGGGAGAGGAGATAATCTTTAAAGAATAAAAAGATAAAAAGGAAAAGAATTGCTTCTCACTATGCCACACTCAAACAAGTACCAATGTGACATCCTTTCCCCCACTTGTATACATTGTCCCTCATTGGTAATCATTTCTCCATTTCTTATGTGGCTATTGTCTAGGCATCCCTCAAGAATTAACTTTAGCACCATTCCCTGTAGGACACCTTGATCTCTCCCACTTTTATTGATTGAATTCAGCGGTCTTCCTTTGTGCTACTTCAGCATTTAGCACCTGGATGTTTATCAGCACTGGTATGGTCATCATCTTGTACAGTACTTATATACATCTATTCCTTCCATTAAACTAAGAGCTCCTTGAGGACAAGGACTAGCTATTTCATCTTCATATTATCAATGCTTGGCTTAGCACTTAGTAGGTTCTACATGAACATAATTTCTTGATCCAGTAGATATTGTTCAGCATCCTCTCTGTGGCAGACATAGAGGATATAATGATGAGAAAAATCAGACATGGTTCCTGCTCTACAGAAGAAATTTAATGCAAAAATCTCATGAGTAATGCATACTGCATACACCCCCACCATTAGCATCACCACTGTCCATAATCACACAAAAAATACCCTTTATACTTTCTTCTCTAGACAAGTAGAATTTTTTGAGGAACATTATATTCTCTGGTCAGGGATTTTCTTCTATTTTGGGTAATCCTTTCTAGCACAAGTAGTAGTGCCCCAAGACTTGAATTGTGTAGTGAGTCAAATATTATGAAATGTAGAGTCATTTCTCAAAGCTTGGGTAGGAAGCAGAAGTTCATATAGTGGGTAATTTTTATCCTGAGTAGGATTCATGACAAATTATAAATCGGAAAACTTTGAGGTGAATGGTTATAATTCAAAGTATGGCAATGATGAATGGAATAAATGTCAAGCTGAGTAGCCTACTTCACAAGCTATACAATGGAAGGGAATCCTGTCAGTGTCAGCCCATCTTTACTAAAAGCCTTCTGGGGAATAAGGGAGGTGTTTCGAAGAAGACATTCTTTGCCTCTCTTCTCTGAGATGAAATTCATGTTTCAATACAATTTTATGACTAAATGTTTACAATGGGATTCATCAAATCCTTCTAGAATTATCTAAGAGGAATTTTTTTAGCCTCTCTTTGCAAAGTTGCTGAACTTTAGAAATGAAGTATTTTCAAACTTACTCATACCCAGAACTCAATTACTTTGCAATGACTGCCCTCTTTCATCCATCACTTCCTCTTTCCCTCTGGTTCAGATTTTAAAGGTTTATTAATTAGAATTTATTCATTAACTAATTTTAACACTATTAATTGGGCACCTATCATATGCCAGACAATACATGTAACTCCTGCTCTTATGAAGCCTAAATCCAAGCAACTAATAGTTAATTCAAACAACAAATGTAAATATTTCCAAGTAGAGAGAATTCAGTGGTAACTATTTTTAAAAGACTTTCATGTATAAAGTCCAAGTTTAGCATGTATCAGAACCACCTTCCCACTTACTATCAGATTTTTTAATGGGTCAAACTAAATTTACCTGGGATTTTCCTAAGACTCTACACAGCCACCAAAACTTTTCTTTGAGAGCATATATGAATAGTTGAGATGACACTCTAAAATCCTAAATGCATAACATTACCTAAAATATTATATCAGAAATTCATCACTAGTAATTTATATTACATGGCAAGTATTTCATTCTAAAGAAAATCCATATTCAGAGATACTTATATTTTTATATGAATATTAAGGAAACCTATCTTAAAATACTCTTTGTTTGCTTTCTCAGTTTTCTTTATTTCATTCTTGGTTCAGCAGGTAAATTTGCAGAAATTCTTTTGCTCATTTTTTTTGTAAATGACTTTAAAAACATTACCACCAGCTAAGAGAGTATAAAACATTTACTGGGTACAATTGCAATCATTTCCATGTTTTCCCCTTCTTTTCAAAGTAAAGATCAGGCATCTCTTTTCAAATTCAGCAGCAGATAGATTTGCTGAATTGTGTGGATAGACACCAGTTAAATTTGCAGATTTTCTTGCCCTTCTTTATGGTCTCCAATATAATCTTATTGCTTCTCTTCACATGCTTTCCTTCTGCTGGGTCTACTGGGCAAAAATTCTGACATAAAAAGTTTCTGCTTACTCTAATTCACTCTACACAATTTTGTAACTTCCTTTTGCCTCATTTTGTTCTTTCTCTTTGTTTTCTTGGCACATAAACTTTGAATAATAAATATACTAAGGTGAAAAAATGGAAAAGAAACTATTTGGAACTCTAAAAAAAATGAGTGAATAACTAATAGCAAAATTAAGCAGCACAGCAATAACAGCATAAAGAGGAAAGCAAAGGAGAGACCTGGATTCTATGGTAAATATACTGGTCTGGAAAGGAATATGAGAAAAATCAACATTTACAGAATATATACTGTGTGCCGCATATTGGTGTAAGCACCACCAAATGTAAAAATATAAATAAATAAGGAGTTGATAATTTCAAATATTAGGTTCAAAATCATTGAGCAATGGGAAAATCATAGAGCTGAGACTGAAACCAAGTAGACTGATCCCAAAGAAAGCCCACGTTTGTTTGTTTTCAATTTCTGTTCTAATAGTTTTGATAGTATCAATGTTCAGACTCTGGTAATTTCAAAGTCTGCAAAGTGAAGGTGACATTATCTCCCATGTGATTGTTGTCAACAGTATATGAAATAATGTATCAGAACCTGCAAGAATGGTGCCAAGCATATAACCCAAATAACCACTCATGCATTCGTTCCCTCAGATACCGCTGGCATAACAGGTTCTTCTTAAGCAAAGGCAGAAAAACTACAGATGAGGATGTCAAAGGCCCCTTTCACGTGTAAAATTGTTTTACTGGAGTGTTAAGCCAAAGGGGTCAGCCTTGACATATTTACATCATACTGGTCTATTGGCTTTTAAAAATATCATCTAAATTAAGAGGGGATTGCTAGAACTAATAATCTGAGGGTCATGTTTGCCGTCTCTGTTGACTGCCAAAGAAGTGACAAATCTCCTAGTTCTAGATTAGTACAACCACTAACACTGAGCTACTTAAAGTTGAGCAGATTCCTTTCCCAAATGCTTTCACTGACAACATGATTCTCTCCGTAGTCCTACTCACCACAGTAGAATGGACCTGGAAGGGAAAGTATCAGTCACGGCGAGAATGTGATGTGGACACAACTGAAATGATGATGACTGTTCAAAACATCTCAAAAGAAAAATTACTTCACATGCATAAATATGATGTTTCCCACAGAGTCTTAGGGAAGCTTCCCTAACTCATAAACACTCAGTAAGTAGTTTGGACACTAGTCATAAACCTCTGTGTGATTGTTCAGGCCCAACCATAGGCGATTACAAAGACTGTACCTGGCGAGTCTCACTAAGGGAAATTGTCATTTGTTCACAGGGATTTGGCGCACATCCAATGCATTGCAGTCGTTGAAGAGAGTGTTAGTCAAGGACTCAGCCTCCCCCATCCCCCAAGGTGGCCAAGCTCTTACATGTAATCTGCATTCCAAGAATAGGCACTCCATTGGTGGCCTCTTTTTTTTTTTTTTTTAAGAGAGAGAGAGCGGGGTGGGGGGAGAGGCAGAAGGAGGAGACAGAGAATTGTAGCAGGCTTCATGCCCAGTGCAGAGCCTAACGTGGGACTCAGTCTCAGGACCCTGAGATCATGACCTGAGCAGAAATCAAGAGTCAGATGCTTAACTGACTGAGCCACCCAGGCGCTCCTATCAGGGACTTTTGGCAGAGATCTTCCTCAGGCACTTCTGCCAAGGTAGCATTACTGGGGAGCAGGAGAGGGACATTTTGGACACTTTTCACCCACTCTGGCTCAGTACTCAGTAGTTGTCCACTCCTCACCCTTTCCCCTCATCCCTGTCTCTAGGGGCTCTCTCCGCAGTGAATCAGCCCCTCACATCTGTGCTGTCCAGCTGACCCTAGACCAGCACTATTCCATGGGAAAAAATGAAATGGTGGGGAGCCAGTGCTTTCTCCAGTTTCGCTTATACTATTGCAGTAAGTGATTGAAGCCTTGACTGTTAACTTTCATTTTGTCTGGTTGACTTAATTGGCTACTCCAACGCCTGGCAGCTCAGCTCTCTTCAGCTGTCTGTGGTTCCTGACAGTCATTATTCATTTCCTCACTGCATGGCGGCATGAGGAATTATCCAGAGCAGTCACAGAATCTGGAGTCATTCAACTGGATTCAAATTTACACTCTGCCACTTTTTAGTGTTTGACAATTGTTATAGACTGAATTGTGTCTCCTGCCCCCAACCCAATTCATAGGTTGAAGTCCTAACCCCCAGTGCTTCAGAATGTGACCATATTAGGAGATAAAGTCTTTAAACAGGTAATTAAGTTAAAATAAGGTCATTAGACTGGCCCCTAATCCAATATGAACATTGTCCTAATAAGAGGATGAGATTAGGACACACACACAGAGAAGAGCATGTGACAACACAGAGAGAAGAAGGCCATCTACAAGGCAAGGAAAGAAATGCCCAGAAGAAACCAACCCTGTCACATCTTATCTTGGAGCCTCGAGAACTGTGAGAAAATAAATTTCTGTTGTGTAAGCCACCCGGTCTATGGTACTTTGTTATGGCTGCCCCAGAAAATTAATATAACAGTGATCATGCTACTTTTCTTGGCCACAATTTTCTCTTATGTAGATTGGGAATAAGTTAATAATTGATTCATGACACCATTTAAAAATATAAGACAATCAAGCAAAAAGTATTTTAAATACTCAAGAAATATCAGCTTTTATTTTCCTTTGTTTTTAGCTTTGAAATATATGACCTTCATGTCTTCCATGATTAGCCTCCCTATTTTTTTTTTAAGATTTTATTTATTTATTTATTGGAGAGCGAGCAAGAGAGAAACAGCATGAGAGAGGAGAGGGTCAGAGGGAGAAGCAGGCTCCCTGCCGAGCCGGGAGCCCAATGTGGGACTTGATCCCAGGACCCCGGGATCATGACCTGAGCCGAAGGCAGTCGCTTAACCAACTGAGCCACCCAGGTGCCCGATTAGCCTCCCTATTTTAAGACCTCTCACCAAATGTTCTGCATATACTGGAAGATTCATCTTTGATCAGATCACTTACTTATGCCAAATGATTTAACAACTCCTAAATGTCCTCAGGACATATTTAAACTTATTGGTATGGTCTGAAAACAATCTGCTAAAATGGCCCCATTTTATTTTTCCTACCATATCATCTATTTGCCAGCCCCAATCTCCCATTTCAGTTACAGTGATAGACTCTTTTTTCCCAGAATCTATGATGTTTTAGCATTTTGTCTTTGCACATACTTTTATTCTGTGCTTGAAGTCTTCTTCCTCTTTTTTCTATTCTCATGGCTTTTTATTTAGTGCTTGAGAAACATGTTCTTAGAAGCTTCACTCCGAGCAGTCTCAAAGCAGGCAAGGAATAGGAGTTAGGAAATGAGGTTATTTAGAGATGCGTCCTAAACTCATTCATTCATCAAGCAATTATTGGGAATTCTCTATTTGATAAGAATTGAACTAGATTTGGGTATAGGAAATGAGAAAAATATAGACCTGTCTTCCAAGAATTCATAATCTGGCAGAAGAAGCAACCACACGACATACAGCTAAAAATCCTGATATCTGAAAAGGATGCTTTGTACAGAAAGAGGGATATATACAAATAGGAGGGCAGAGCTGACTTCTAGGAGGAGAGAGCATTTGAGCTGAATCATGAAGTCTGGAAACATAAGCTAGAAGGAGAAAGAGAAAAGATTTTGGAAAGGACAGACATGTTCAGGGAACTCCTAGCAATTCACCACAACTGGAGTGTGTAAAGAGAGCAAGAGGAGACAGGAGGGAGAAAGGGACAAGAGAAAACCTTGGATGTGAGAGACACGTTTGGATACGTAGAGGTCACCTAAGCCAGCCTGAGGTCAACATGTGGCTTTTTCCCTACCTCCTGTCTGGTCTGAAGCAAAAACATGTTATGAGCAGTGTATCTGGACCTGCTTGCAAATGGCTAATAGTTTCAGATAGTCTTGATATAAGACATATTTTCATATCTAAAAGTCCTCTACTGGGGGAAAATCACAACCAAAAGGTATTCATAAAGACTGAAGAATTTCAGTTACACAAGAGAAACTATGAGTTGGTGAATATTATCCAGGACAACAAATAAGTACAGTGTTTTAGTATTCTCTTTTCCCCCAAGCTCTCTCTACTGATTTTTTTTATCCTTCTTCATTGTTTGTCATCCTTTCTTTGATTTCTTGTATAATTAATCATTTAGAGGTATGTCGTTACCATTTGAAGAAAGAAATGTAGAAGATCTTTATGAAGGTTATAAACTAAAAGATAAGTTTTAAATGCCATTTGAGATTTTGCTGTACAATTTTATATTGTTCTCTTTCTAAAATTATTTAAGGCAATTATTTTTTCACCCTAAAACAGTAATTTTTATGTATGACAATTTCTGGGTGAACATGTATGCTTTCAAAACCCTGGATAAACAAGAAAGGGTGAACGGCAATATTAAGTACTAAGCCTATAATGTGTTCTCAGCAAGCTGTTTCCCTTAAACTGAGGCTAATTAAAAAATGATGGTTGGAGAGCCAAGGATGATAAACTTTATAATGGACTAGTTTCTACCTGAATGAAGTACATTTACAGTCATAAAATCCTGTCCAAGTTTTAATTAAATAGCATCTTTGTGAAACTGATAGTTTTCATTGCTTGGACTTAGACTCATTTGGTTTCATGTTTGTCTTTTTTGTTTTGCTTTTATTTTTGTTTTTGAAATGGCTCTGGACTGAATCCAGAAGAGGGTGTAGGACAGTTCAGGAGGGAAAGAAAAATCATATTCTATGTAGAACCTACCAATTCATGATGATGAGCTTCATAAATAACCACTGATAATACTATTTTCAGATTCACCATGTTACAAATGGCAAAGCAAAGGCACAAAAGGTGAATAGTAATTAGCAAATGTATTCGTGGGAATCAAATCCAGCTGATATAATTTCAAACTCTCTTGTTCACCCAAATCACCATGCTTTTCCAGCCACAATATTACAAAAATAATCTTATCATAAATGATATTAACAGAATATTTGTGACTCCTATTCCATTAGAAGCTTTAATGTATTTTTCTGGTTGGGTTATGATTTTGCTGAATAAATTCTAAAAATAGAAAACCCAAAATATATATAGAATGCTTTACAGTGAACCCAAGACCAGCATATGAAAGTAGTCACATGAATTGCTAAGATCTATTCTGCACAAAGAATTCGTATTTGCTAAGAAAACATTCTAAAAAAATATATACCTAAAATGAAACTGATACTGTCCCAAAGACATCATTGTCAGGTTCTCCCCACAATATCCTTTAGTAAAATGTAAGTCTTGAGAATGTTTGTCTTTCTTACTCTTTTTTTAAGGCAGATTTCTCATCTTTATTTTTTTATGTTTTTAATTTTAATTCCAGTTTAGTTAACATAGAGTGTTATATTAGTTTCAGGTGTACAATACAGTGACTCAACACTTCTGTACACTACTCAGCGCTTATCCTGATAAGTGTGTATTCTTAACCCCCTTCACCTGTTTTTCCCATCTCCTCACTCACCTCCCCTTGGTAACCATCAGTTTGTTCTCTACAGTTAAGAGTCAGAGTTTTTTTGGTTTCTCTCTTTTTTTTTCCTTTGTTCATTTGTTTTGTTTTTTAAATTCCACATATGAGTGAAATCATATGGTATTTGTCTTTCTCGGACTGACTTATTTCACTTAGCATTATACTCTCTAGCTCCATCCATGTTGTTGGAAATGGCAAGATTTCATTCTTTTTTATGGTTGAGTAATATTCCTGTGTGTGTGTGTGTGTGGTGTGTATATAATTTTTATCCATTCATCTGTCAGTGGACACTTGGGCTGCTTCCATAATTTGGCTTCTGTAAATAATGCTGGAATGAACATAGGGATGCAAAAATCTTTTCAAATTAGTGTTTTTGTATTATTTGGGTAAATACCCAGTAGTGGAATTACTAGATCATAGGGTAATTCTATTTTTATTTTTTTGAGGAATCTCCATACTGTTATCCATAGTGGCTGCATTAGTTTGCATTTCCCATCAATAGTGCATGAGGCTTTTTTTTTTTTTCTCCACAACATCACCAACACTTCTTGTTTCTTGTGTTTTTTATTTTAGCCATTTTGACAGGTGTGAAGTGATAGGTTTTGATTTGAATTTCCCCAATGATTAGTGATGTTGAGCATTTTTTCATGCATCTGTTTCGTTTCTGCATGTCTTTGAGAAATGTCTGTTCATGTCTTCTGCCCATTTTTTTAAATTGGATTATTTGATTTTTTGGTGTTGAGTTGTGTAAGTTATTTATATATTTTGGATACTAACCCTTTATCAGATACATCATTTGCAAACATCTTCTCCCATTCTTTTAGTTTTTTGATTGTTTCCTTTGCTGTGCAGAAAGAAGCTTTATATTTGATATAATCTCACTAGTTTATTTTTGCTTTTGTTTCCCTTTCCTTAGGAGACATATCTAAAAAGATGTTGCTACAACTGATGTCAGAGAAAGTACTGCCTGTGCTCTCTTCTAGGATTATTATAGTTTTAGATCTCACATTCAAGACCTAAATCCATTTTGAATTTGTTTATGTGTATGATACAAGAAAGTGGACCAGTTTCATTTTTGCATGTAGCTGTCCAATTTTCCCAACACCATTTGTTGAAGAGACTTTTTCCCATTGCATATTCTTGCTTCCTTAATAAAAGATTAATTGACCATATAATCATGGGTTTAATTCTAGGCTCTATACTCTGTTGCATTGATCTGTGTGTCTAAATTTTTGTGCCAGTACCATACTGTTTTGATTACTATAGCTTTGTAGTATATCTTGAAATCTGAGATTGTGATATCTCCAGTTTTGTTCTTCTTTTTCAAGATTGCTTTGGCTATTTGGGGTCTTTTGTGGTTCCATACAAATTCTAGGACTATTTGTTCTAGTCCTGTGAAAAATGCTGTTGGTATTTTGATAGGTATTGCATCAGATCTGTAGATTGCTTTGGATAGTATGGACATTTTAACAATATTAGTTCTTCCAGTCCATAAGCATGGAATGTCTTTCCATTTCTTTGTGTCATCTTCAATTTCTTTCATCAATGTTTTATATTTTTTAGAGTTCAGGTTTTTACCTCCTTGGTTAAGTTTATTCCTACGTATTTTATTGTTTTTGGTGCAATTGCAAATGAGACTGTTCTCTTAATTTCTCTTTCTGCTACTTCATTATTAACATATAGAAATGCAATGGATTTCTGTATATTGATTTTGTATCCTGCAACCTTACTGAATTCATCAGTTCTAGTAGTATTTTGGTGAGTCTTGAGGTCTTCTATATAGTATTGTGTCACTGCAAATAGTGGAAGTTTTACTTTTTGCTTACCAATTTAGATGACTTAAGTAGGGCACGGAAATGTGAGAAGAGATGCCTTCCACTTTTTTAAATTTTATTTTATTATGTTATGTTAATCACCATACATTACATCATTAGTTTTTGATGTAGGATGCCTCCCACTTTTGACAAAAACAGCATTCTCTGTTTTTTCTGCCTTCTGCTGTGATACATGCAGTGTCCCAGAGAGTGGCTGTGCCATCAGTCTGGTCTTGTAGTGGAGGACTGATGGATTCATGGAACAGACAGCTACTCACTCCTGTCAGCTGCATCATGTGCTTCCTTTATTGTTGTTGGAAGCCACTGGGGTTTCAGAGTCATTAGTCATTACCACAGCATAAGTTTGTTGGGGGTGATGCTGAGAGGGTAAATTCATTATGAACATTTTATTTTCCCAACTTCTAACATACAACAAACTGAGCCATGGTTAGGAAGGAGGGACATAGGGGCAGAGGGAGAAGGAAACAATTATTACTTCATATAAATATTTATTTATTATTTATAAAAATAGTAGGATAGATAGATTTCACCAATATATACTTATCTCCAAACTCATCAGGTTGTATATATTAATTATGTATACCTTTTTTATTACATAAAAAGAGGAATACATGTGCGTATATGTGTATATATATATTTCAAAATTTCAAAATAAAAAAAAGGCTAGCTGAGCACACATAATTTATCCTTATCCCTGTCAATATTATGGATTTCAGAGGGAGTTATTCTAAGTCATTTGACTTTTAAGGCTTACTTTTTGGTGTGGTGCTTTATTCACATTTTTTGTGGGGCTGACGAAGATTATATATTTAAAAAAATGAAAATCTGGATTTGATCTCTAAGCTGACATATTTACATGAGTGCTTCTGAAATTCAATACAATTTACCAAAAAAATGTTCCCTCTATTTAACAGAAATGGGCAAATCTACTAAAAAGAAGAGAAAATAAGCCATATTTCAATTTTATGCTACAGTATTTCATGACTGGGCTCTGACTATTTAGAGAAGCCTAAAAGAATCCACACTATTTTTTTCAGGATTTTTATTCACTTTATTTTTGGTAGAGATGAAATGTCTGACCTTCTTCTGACTTTAAATGCCAAGACCCATAGTTTATAAAGTCCAACAAACAAATCTGTAAACCAAAGAAATCCATTAAAAATACATTTAAAATGGATTTCTTTCAAGGGAAAACCAGTAGGAACTCTTCCTTATTTCCACTCTCAGGACAGAGGCAGGAGTTAATGTTTTTCCTCTAAAGTCATATTGTAGGTCAGAGGTCAGATTTTTCCCCATATAACTCTGGAGGTCAGGTCTCAGGATATTGGTGAGGGTTCTAGAATGGCAGATTGCAATTTGATATGGGGGAGGGGGCTTCCTGACATCTAATCCAAAACCTGAGGATTAAGAAATAATGAGGAAATTCATAGATGAAATCTAATAAACCTTTAAACACTTCCTTCATCCTCTCCTTCTTAGCTAAGTAACTTTAGAATGAAATAAATCTTGCTTTTAATTCTGGTTTTGTTGCTTTCTAAATGCATGACCGTGGATGAGTCAGTTCACCTCTCTGAAGCTGTGTTCTCTGTGATTTGTAAATGGGAGCAACAATACCGTATTCAGTGGCTTGGGGGAGAGTGAAGTACAATAACGTACGTGCAGTGCTTAGCATTGTATGTGACCAAACACAAGTTCTCTGCACAAGGGAGGTGTTGCCTGCTTTATAAAAATGTCTGTTTGTATGTGAAAAAACAGGTCACCTTCACCTAGCTGCATTTAAGAGCCTGACCCAACAAAAGTGCGTAACACAGCTCTCCCAAATGATGCCGCACTTCTTTGTCCTCAAATATTGCAAATGAATAGAATTGTCTAAGGATCTTGCCAACCCTGCAGATGCCTAGACCCACCCTAGAAATTCTGATTAGGAAGATTGGGGATGGAACCTAGGAATGAAAATTTTAGCAACTGTGCCCCAGGGGAGTCTGAGAAAGGTGCCCCATCAAAAAACTCTGGCTTCATTTTTACAGGTGAATTTGATATTTGTATAATTTTTAGCTCTTTCCAAAAATAACCCAAGGTTTTAATCAGAAATGAGGCATCAGAAATGTCTGCACACAGACTGTTTTAGTGTGGTCATGCTTATATTCAAATAGGGATCAGCTTCCCAATGAATAAGATCCCATGAGATGGCTATCCCTTCAGGGGTCGTATTTTAGTAATAGACGAACAAACCATTATTTTCAGTTAGAACAGCACTTTCCACTCTGTTCTACTTGTTAGGAATACATCAGGATAGAACACGTTTTCAGTAGCCAATTTATTGCGTTTGAAGAATGCCCCACTTCTCTCCTGTAAAGGTAAAATTGGTTAACCTGGCTTGCCACCCCTTTCATTCTTCTAGTGGTCATCTCCATCAAAATGAGTGCGAAGAGTGCTTCGCCTTTCTGGATTTCATTACCTTTGGGCTTTGATGGGTATAATTGGTCACCATGGCTTCAATCTGACTTAACTGATATTTCATATCTGTCACTTGATAGACTGACCTCTCCTTTTCCAGCGATGGACTCTCCCTAACCTCTGCTGAGGTCACCTTTGTTGCACAATTTTGCTCTGAATTAAAGCAGCCCTGTGCTAGCTGGTCACAGCACGAAGTAAGTTTGCCCTCTAGTGGCCACCGGCCATATTGCACCGCAGGAATTTTGTTTCTGCCTTTACTCATGGGGTTGGGGGCGCCAGGAGAGCAATTTAAGTCAGAAATCAATTCATCCAAACAAAATATAGGTATCTTTCCATTTCACCAAATAACAATGTTCTTAGTGTGAGGATTTTTCTCATAGTATTGTTTTGGATGAGCTAACATGAATAGCCTTCCAATAAAAAAATAAGCAGTTAAGGAATGCCTTAAGAATGTGCTTACTACACTGGGTGTTATGCACAATGAATCATGGAACACTTCATCTAAAACTAATGATGTAATGTATGGGGATTAACATAAGAATAAAAATTAAAAAAAGAAAAGAAAAGAATGTGCTTACTAAAAGGCTATTTCCCATGATATAAATGAAGGAACAAGCAACTCGCAAGGAGACAGAACTGCCCATGCTATGTCTAGGTTTTAGCATAAATATATACCTTAAAGTATCTTATTATGGTTGATATTAAGGAATAAATTTTGATTCCCAAGATGTCTGAATTCTCATCTCCCCACTGTTAAAAACCCTTGATGGGATCCTTATTGCCAATAAGTGAAAATATAGAGGACTCCTTAGAACAACATAAATAAGGCTTTCACAATTTGTGTCAAAACTATCTTTTTAATCTTTTGCTATCCCTTCATTTCAAATTGTGAGAGTCTAGCCGAATCAAACTACATGTATGTAGACAAGTTATATTCATTCATACTTCTATCCTTTTCCCTATGCTGTTCCTTCTACTTGAAATGCCTTTCTTCCCTTCTTCCTTCCTTTCCTCCTCCAGAGACTTGTCTAAACCTTGACTTAAATATTATCTTTGTAAAAGTTTCCTGATTTTTCCTTTTCTGCTATTGTGCTTTGAACATTCTACTACATTATCACTGAATGTAGTGGACTGAGTTTTTGAGGATCTTCTTAAAGCCTGGAAGTGTGCCTGTGATCTAAAACATATTCAGGTAAAACACTCTTATAAATAAAAAATTGATTTAACATATAAATAAGCTCCATTGTGTTTCTAAATAGAAACTGGTCGATATACTCTGAACTTAATTCTACCTATGGCTTTCCTTCTAAGACATTGTTGGTGGTGTCTTTTTTTTTAGCTCAGTGTCCATTCCCCATTATTTTAGTTAGGACTTCTAGTCCCATCATTGCAGTAATGACTCTCAGATTCTCTTTCTGTGCTTCCTTCCATGCACTCCTCTGTCCTTCCAGTGATGTGACTCCATCCAGTTCTGCTTCCATTCATGAGCCTATGGTTCAGATCTGACTAATGAGAGCAACACATTCTTCTGGCCTTGGTGATTGACTCAAAGATGGACAACACTGAGATCTTTGTTAATTCTCCTGGAAAAGAGACTTGTATGTTTCCACTATGAATCTTGAAAGATGTGACGAATGAAATTTCTACCACTTTCTTGCTACCACACGAAACCAACATTATGATAATAGAGCACAGAGACAGAGAAATTGGGGTGTTGGTGATATGGTTGAGAGGATAAATTAAGTCATGACTCAATAAAGCATATTTTGGAAAGTGATCTAGTTAAGACTGAGTTTTCTATCTTTATGGAGTCTAAAGAGTCATAATTGATCATCTATATTTCACTATTTATTCTTACTCAGACCTATTTATTCTTTCTTAACTGGACTCAAACAGCAAGAAAGCAAGCATCCATCAATAAATAGTCATCAATATTTGGCAAAAAAACACCATGGTTGGTTTGGACCTCTGCGGTACTAACTCTTACATATTGGGATTTGCACCTGTGTCTCAGAGTCCCCGATGCTTTAAACTCCAGTTACCCAAGGTAGTAATTTTCTGCTTATTCTGCACTTTATTGTCTGGTTTTCCCTGTATCATTCCCCACTTCTCTGTTAATGTTCTGTGCACCTACCAAGCAAACTACTTGTATTTGAAATTTTGTCTCAGAGTCTCCTTCTTGGGGAACCCAAGCTAAGACTAAACCCCTATGTCTCTCCCTCCCTTTCTCTCAGGATATGAATGGCAGATTTCAATTTGATATGGGGGAGGGGGCTGCCATTGGTTCATTTGGTTCATTTCCAAATTTCTGTAAAAATTAATTCTGACAATGTTTTCCAGTTTTCTTGTTACTTTTATGAAGGAGGGATTTTTTTTTTGGGGGGGGGTCCTTACTCCATCTCCAGCTGTTACCTCTTATAGAACTATAGTATGCTATCAAAATCAGGAAACTTACATTGGTACAGTATGGATGTATAGTTCTGTGTCATGTTGTCATATGTGTAAAGCTGTGTAACCACCATGGAAATCAAGATAGAGAACTTTTATATCATCACAAAGGTTTCTCTTGTGCCACCTCTTTATGGTCACATCCACTCCAAACCCCGATCTTCCACCATTTTTAAACCCTGTTAACCATTAATCTGTTCTCATATCAGCACCATCTGTCAGAAGAGTTCCCTTTCCCCAGGAATAGTGCTTCTCTGCTCCACTCAGTTACTGGCAGGGAGCAGCCAACAGACCTCTTCACAAAAAGAGTAATAGATTTCAGAGTGTGGCAACTGGGTAGCAAGTCATCCATGCTCCCTGGAGTCAGAATGGCTCATTTTTGTGGCTGCCAAAATCAGTGAGAGCATCTGTCATTGTTTTATCTCTAGCACTTGTTACATAGTAGTAATAATACTTCACTATGTATCAAATATTGAAGTACTCTTCATATAGGGACTCAATTCTTATTGTAATCATATGAAATAATTAAAATTATTGTCTCTATTTCACAGATGACATGAAGATATAAAAGGCCAAGTAACTTGTCCAAACTCATACAGCCTTGTAAATGACAAAGATATTGGCTTCAGAATTTATATGGAACATATAATGCTATAGTAGGCATTCCATTAGTTTCTGTTAAAGAAATGAATGACTGACTGAGTAGGAAATACTTATTTTCTCTCCCATATTCATCTTCAGAATAGCACTTCTAATCCAATCCGAACTCCTGGTGAGAATAGGAAAATTAAGAGATTGAAATGATTAAGATAGGCCCTTCTCCTAAATTGTCATTAGCTGAAGACTGTCCAAAGTCCACCTCAGATGACTTGAAAGAGAGAGTTCTCTACACTTCCTTTAAAAGATTATGGAAAACTTTAGTTTCAGAAACTAAAATTTGGCAAATATATTCCAATCTGGAGTAATTATGTATAGAAACCTTTTTTAATCCACTCAGGGAAGTAAATAAGGGCCAGCAAAAACATTTATAAGGCATTTTATCAAAATGTGTCAGGAGAGCATGAAACATTTTTTTTTTTAAGATTGTATTTATTTATCTGACAGAGAGAGACAGCCAGAGAGAGAATATAAGCAGGGGGAGAGGGAGAGGGAGAAGCAGGCTCCCTGCTGAGCAAGGAGCCTGATGCGGGACTCGATCCCAGGACCCTGGGATCATGACCTGAGCCGAAGGCAGACGCTTAACGACTGAGCCACCCAGGCACCCCATGAAACATTTTTGTTTATCAAAAGAGTGTGCAGAATTGTAAAGCCCAAGAACTTGGTTATGTGTTTGTAGATCCCTGAAAATAGATATAACCCTGCCCCTTGTCCCCCTGTGGTCTCTGATACAACTAGAGCCAGGTAGGCTTTATAGTCAGGGGAAGGTCTTCCTTAAGATCCTGCCCTCTCTTTTTTTTTTTTTTTTTTAATTTTATTTCATAATGTTATGCTAGTCACCATACAATACATCATTAGTTTTTGATGTAGTGATCCACGATTCATTGTTTTCATATAATACCCTGTGCTCCTTGCAGTATGTGCCCTCCTTAATACACATCACTGGGCTAACCCATCCCCCCACTCCCTCTCCCCTCTAAAACCCTCAGTTTGTTTTTCAGAGTCCATAGTCTCTCATGGTTCATCTCTTCTTCTGATTTTCCCCTTCATTTTTCCCTTCCTTCTCCTAATGTCCTCCATGCTATTCCTTATGTTCCACAAATAAGTGAAGCCATATGATAATTGACTTTCTCTGCTTGACTTATTTCACTTAGCATAATCTCCTCCAGTCCCATCCATATTGAGGTAAAAGTTGGGTATTCATCCTTTCTGATGGCTGAGTAATATTCCATTGTATATATGGACCACATCTTCTTTATCCATTCACCTGTTGAAGGGCATCTTGGTTCTTTCCGCAGTTTGGCTATTGCAGACATTGCTGCTATGAACAATGGGATGCATATGGCCCTTCTTTTCACTACATCTGTGTCTTTGGGGTAAATACCCAGTAGTGCAATTGCTGGGTCATAGGGTAGCTCTATTTTTAAATTTTTGAGGAAACTCCACACTGTCTTCCAAAGTGGCTGTACCAGCTTGCATTCCCACCAACAGTGTAAGAGGGTTCCCCTTTCTCCACAACCTCTCCATTTGTTGTTTCTTGCCTTGTCAATTTTTGCCATTCTGACTGGTGTAAGGTGGTATCTCAATGTGGGTTTGATTTGAATTTCCCTGATAGCTAATGATGATGAACATTTTTTCATGTGTCTGTTAGCCATTTGTATGTCTTCTTTTGAGAAGTGTCTGTTCATGTCTTCTGCCCATTTTTTGACTTGATTATTTGTTTTTTGGATGTTGAGTTTGAGAAGTTCTTTATAGATCTTGGATACCAGCCCTTTATCTGTAGTGTCATTTGCAAATATCTTCTCTCATTCTGTGGGTTGCCTCTTTGTTTTGTTGACTGTTTCCATTGCTGTGCAGAAGCTTTTTATCTTGATGAAGTCCCAAAAGTTCATTTTTGCTTTTGTTTCACTAGGCTTTGGAGATGTATCTTGAAAGAAGTTGCTGTGGCCGATGTCAAAGGGGTTACTGCCTATGTTCTCCTCTAGGATTTTGATGGATTCCTGTCTCACATTGAGATCTTTCATCCACTTTGAGTTTATCTTTGTGAATGATGTTAGAGAATGGTCGAGTTTCATTCTTCTGCATGTGGCTGTCCAATTTTCCCAGCACCATTTATTGAAGAGACTGTCTTTTTTCCATTGCATGTTTTTTCCTGCTTTGTCAAAGATTATTTGACCATAGAGTTGAGGGTCCATATCTGGGTTCTCTATTCTGTTCCATTGGTCTATATGTCTGTTTTTGTGCCAGTATCATGCTGTCTTGGCGATCACAGCTTTGTAATATAGCTTGAAATTGGGCAACGTGATGCCCCCAGCTTTGTTTTTCTTTTTCAACATTTCCTTGGCGATTTGGGGTCTTTTCTGATTCCATACAAATTTTAGGATTGTTTGTTCCAGCACTTTGAAAAATGTCATTGGAATTTTGATCGGGATGGCATTAAAGGAATAGATTGTTCTGGGTAGCATAGACATTTTAACAATGTTTATTCTTCCAATCCCTGAGCATGGAATATTTTTCCATCTCTTTGTGTCTTCTTCAATTTCTTTCATGAGTGTTCTGTAGTTCCTAGAGTATAGATCCTTTACCTCTTTGGTTAGGTTTATTCCGAGGTATCTTATGGTTTTTGGTGCTATTGTAAATGGAATCGTTTCTCTAATTTCTCTTTCTACAGTTGCATTGTTAGTGTATAAGAAAGCAACTGATTTCTGTGCATTGATTTTATATCCTGCCACATTACTGAATTGCTGTATGAGTTCTAGTAATTGAGGCGGGGGGAGTCTTTTGGGTTTTCCACATAAAGTATCATGTCATCTGCAAAAAGAGAGAGTTTAACTTCTTTGCCAATTTGAATGCCTTTTATTTCTTTTTGTTGTCTGATTGCTGTTGCTAGGACTTCTAGTACTATGTTGAACAATAGTGGTGAGAGTGGGCATCCTGATCTCAAGAGAAAGGCTCTCAGCTTTTCCCCATTGAGGATGATATTTGCTGTGGGTTTTTCATAGATGGATTTTATGAACTTGAGGAATGTTCCCTCTATCCTTATACTCTGAAGAGTTTTAATCAGGAAAGAATGCTGTATTTTGTCAAATGCTTTTTCTGCATCAATTGATAGGACCATATGGTTTTTCTGTCTCCTCTTATTAATGTGTTCTATCACATTGATTGATTTGCGAATGTTGAACCACCCTTGCATCCCAGGGATAAATCCCACTTGGTCGTGGTGGATGATCCTTTTAATGTATTGTTGGATCCTATTAGCTAGGACTTTGTTGAGGATTTTGGAATCCATATTCATCAGGGATATTGGTCTGAAATTCTCCTTTTTGATGGGGTCTTTGTCTGGTTTGGGGATTAAGGTAATGCTGGCCTCATAGAATGAGTCTGGAAGCTTTCCTTCTGTTTCTCTTTTTTGAAACAGCTTCAGGAGAATAGGTATTATTTCTTCTTTGAATGTTTGGTAGAATTCCCCAGGGAATCCATCAGGCCCTGGACCCTTATTTTGGGGGAGGTTTTTGATCACTGCTTCAATCTCGTTACTGGTTATTGGCCTATTCAGGTTGTCAATTTCTTCCTGTTTCAGTCTTGGGAGTTTCCAGGTTTCCAGGAAGGCATCCATTTCATCCAGATTGCTCAGTTTATTGGCATATAATTGTTGATAATAATTTCTAATAATTGTTTCTATTTCCTTGGTGTTAGATGTGATCTCTCCCCCTTCATTAATAATTTTATTAATTTTGGTTCTTTCTCTTTTCTTTTGGATAAGTCTAGCCAGTGGTTTATCAATCTTATTAATTCTTTCAAACAACCAGCTTCTAGTTTTGTTGATCTGATCTACTGTGTTTCTGGTTTCTAATTCATTGATCTCTGCTCTAATCTTAATTATTTCTCTTCTAATGCATGGCTTAGGCATCGTTTTTTGCTTTTTCTCTAGTTCTTTAAGGTGTAGAGTTAGTTGGTGAATTCAGGATTTTTCTTTTTTCTTTTTTTTTTTTTGAATGAGGCTTGGATGGCTATGCATTTCCCCCTTAGGACTGCCTTTGTAGTATCCCGTAGGTTTTCGACTGATGTGTTTTTGTTCTCATTCATTTCCATGAATTGTTTAAGTTCTTCCTTGATTTCCTGGTTGACCCAAACCTTCTTGAACAGAGTGGTCTTTAGCCTCCAAGTGTTTTTAATTTCTGCCAAATTTTTTCTTGTGAATGAGTTCCAGTTTTAAAGCATTATGGTCTGAGAATGTGCAGGGAATAATCTCCGTCTTTTGGTATTGGTTGAGACCTGATTTGTGACCCAGTATGTGGTCTAGTCTGGAGAAAGTTCCATGTGCGCTCGAGAAGAATGAGTATTCTGCTGTTTTAGAGTGGAATGTTCTGTATATATCTATGAGATCCATCTGGTCCAGTGTGTCATTCAAAGCTCTTGTTTCTTTGTTGATTTTCTGCTTAGATGATCTATCTGTTGCTGAGAGTGGAGTATTGAGGTCTCCTACAATTAATGTATTGTTATCAATATGACTCTTTATTTTGGTTAATAGTTGGCTTATGTAGATGGCTGCTCCCATGTTGGGGTCATAGATATTTACAATTGTTAGATCTTGTTGGATAGACCCTTTAAGAATGATATAGTGTCCTTCTGTGTCTCTAACTGCAGTCTTTAGTTCAAAATCTAATTTGTCTGATAAAAGAATTGCTACCCCAGCTTTCTTTTGAGGTCTGCTGGCATGGAAGATGGATCTCCATCCCTTCAGGTTCCAAATGAGTCTCTCATAGACAGCATATGGATGAGTCCTGTCTTTTTATCCAATCTGCAACCCTGTGCCGTTTCATGGGAGCATTTAGGCCATTCACGTGGAGAGTGATTATTGAAAGATATGAATTAATTGTCATCATGTTGCCTGTGAAGACCTTGTTTTTATAGATTGTCCCTGTAAATCTCTTTTCTATATCACTCTTGGGGCCTTTCTCCTTTTATAGAACCCTCTTAATATTTCTTGCAGGGCCAGCTTAGTGGTCACATATTCTTTCAGTTTCTGCTGGTCTTGGAAGCTCTGCATCTCTCCATCCATTCTAAATGACAGCCTTGCTGTATAAAGTATTCTTGGCTCCATGTTCTTCTCATTTATTATCCTGAATATGTCTTGCCAGGCCTTCCTGGCTTGCCAGGTCTCTGTGGATAGGTCTGACGTTATTCTGATGTTCCTCCCTCCGTACGTAAGGAATCTCTTCCCCCTAATGGCTCTTCAGATGGTTTCCTTGGTTCTAAGATTTGCGAGCTTTACTATTACATGCTGGGGCATTGGCCTGTTTTCCTTGATCTTGGGAAGGGTCCTCTCTGCCTCTAGGACACAAATGTTTGTTTCATTCCCCAGATTAGGGAAGTTCTCAGCTATGATTTGCTCAAATATATCTTCTAGTCCTCTCTCTCTCTCCATCCCCTCAGGGATTCCAATAATTCTGACATTGGAATGTTTAATGTTGTCACTTATTTCTCTGATTCTATTTTCATGGGATTCTGAGTTGTTTTTCCCTGGCCTCCTCCTTTCCCTTTTTGTCTAATAGTTGGCCTTCTAGGTCACTAATTCGTTCTTCTGCCTCACTTACCCTAGCTGTTAGATTATCTAGATTAGGTTGGATCTCATTGATAGCATTTTTAAATTCTGCCAATTCAGTTTTCATTTCTGCCCTTAGAGACTTTATGTTGCCATTAATTGATTTCTCCATTCTAGCTGTTGTCTTCACAATTGCTAGCCTGAATTCCATCTCTGACATCTTGGTTATATCTGAATCCATTTGAAAATCTGTGGCATAAGCCATAGTCTCTGAGTTTTTCCTATTTTGAGGGTTCCTCCTCCTAGTCATTCTGTTGAGGGGTGGTTGAGGGAATGTATAGAGTCCAAAGTATTGACCACAACCCAAGCAAGGTGCACCTATTTTCTAGGGACCTTAGGGTTGCTGGCCTCTTGTTTTCCCAGCCTGTCTTCTGGGAGAGGGGCCTGTTGTGTTGTTACTCAGGCAACCCTGTTTGGGCAGAGTTGCCCTGCCCCCCTGTGGCAGGGGATAGGCTCAGTTGGAACCGGTTTTTTGGGGCTTTTGTTCTCTGTCGGCTTTCTGTGTCTCTTCTGAGAGTCAGAGCAGAAGAGACCATTTCCAACCCTCTGCCTCAGAGCAGAGAGATCACAGTCTGTTCTTCAGTGAGCTCTCCAGGCCACACTCTCTCCGTTTCTGTCTGTGCTGCCATAAACTGCAACATCCTGGGTTGTGCGCCCCTCAGCAGCGCTCCCAGTCCTCGCCTCCAGGTCGGGGCACATCTCTACCCTTTGTGCTTCTAAAACCGCCAGCCACCCCCAGTTTGCATGTGTGGCCCTGCCACTCAGGGTGTCCATCAGGGGGACTACCCTAAAGTCCTTTCCCCATCGCTACCGGTCTGCGGGTCTGTGCCCTGTCCCCAGCGTGGGAAGCTATTGCTCACCAGCAGCATAGGATCCCTACAGCTCGGCTCCCTCCCCCTTCTGTTTATCCTCTGATATCTGCCCACGGAATCACGGCTCCCTGCTGCGTACCTCAAAACCAACCGCCTACGATATTCTGTTTGTAGAGATCCAGATCGTCCTACATCTCAGGCTGATTTCATGGGTGTTCAGAGTGGTCTGGTAGATATCCGGCTCAATTCCAAGGACCGGTTGGAATAGGGTCCCCTACTTCTTCACCATCTTTTCCCCTCTTCAAGACCCTCCTCTCTTTTGGAAGATGTGTGACCCAGCGCAGCTCATGTGCATCACAAAACACAATGAAAGGACCACCTAGATGAGCCACAATTTGTATCCTCCTATGCCAAAGAGAAAACGTGAAAGCCATTACTGTGCACCCACACACTGTCTGATCTCTTTCAGAATTCCTATTAACAGTGGGGAACTGTGAAGCAGGGCTTGGGCAACATTATTTTGGCTGTCAATGGAACTCTTTTTTTTTTTTTTTCTTTTCTTTTCCTGAATTTGACTTTGCTACACTATGATCAGTCCAAATGGCAGGGTGTTGCACAAAAATTTCTGAAACTCCTTGTGTTCACTTGAAAATATAGTTGACAATGCTAGTCGCATGATCATGGAGTGAGATCCAGGAATCAGTCTGAATTGTGCTTTTCCTCAGCAAACAGGTTCCTGATTTTTTGTTCTCTTTTCTTTAGTAGATTCTCTGATTACGAGTGTCTGTGTCTCTTTTTGTTGATTGTTAGGAAACTCAGGGACAAATCTGTTGCCAACTTCTAATAAAATTAGAGGACTCCATAGCCTGCATTCTACATATTAATTTCCCTTTTTAAAAAAAGATTTTATTTATTTGAGAGAGAGAGAGAACAAACAAGCAGGGGGAGGGGCAGAGAGAGAAGCAGAATCCCCACTGAGCAGGGAGCCCCAACTCCAGTCTCCATCCCAGAACTCCAGGATCATGAGCTGAGCCTAAGGCAGACGATTAACCAACTGACCCACCCAGGTGCCCCTTAATTTCACTTTTGAATTCATCTTTTCCCAATAATACTTTCCTCTTATTCTATTTCTTCTCTACTTTAAAAATCGTATCATGTATATTCATTAATTTCTTTTAAAGAGACTACATTTTTTAATTAAGAAGTTTAATATGTTATTCCTAGCATTATGTGGGTCACTCTGTGGCATTAAAAAAGAAGTTAATTAACATGATTAAATAAAATTGAAAACAGAAGAATATATCTCCAATCTATCCAGTTAAAAACAATACTTATATGTCATTTCAACCAAGCATCAGGGAAAAATTCAGGTTTCATGAAGCCCTAGTAGTTTTTAATTTGGGGGGACTTTTCAAAAAGAATACAAAGTTACAAATACAGAACTAGAAAGGAAATGAGAAAATAAATCAAAAGCAGATTATAACTTTTTTTTTTAAAGATTTTATTTATTTATTTGAGAGAGAGCACATGAGAAGGGGGAGGGTCAGAGGGAGAAGCAGACTCCCTGCTGAGCAGGGAGCCCGATGTGGGACTCGATCCCGGGACTCCAGGATCATGACCTGAGCCAAAGGCAGTCTCTTAACCAACTGAGCCACCCAGGCGCCCAGATTATAACTTTTTAAAAGGTCACAAAACCTACAAACATCACAAAACCAGAAAATAACATATATCCTAAGTAACTGCCTGTCACAGCTCTATAATTACTTTTCTTACATTTTGACTACACATTCTTTGAATATTTTAATGCATTTTTATAACATTTTCTACAGAAAGAAAATTTGAAAGACAACTCATTGCTTTCTCCAAATGGTTGACCAAATATTTTAAATTATTACATTTTTTTAAATTTCTGTTTCACAACTTGTTATTAATATAGTGCAAATCCTTAAGATTTTTATCAAATATGGGAAGTTCTCTGTCAAGTTCCCTTCATATATGAGCAGTGTGATGTCATTGTATTTCACATTTTCTTGTGCAGGAAATGATATTCATGCACTATTCTGTTAGTATAATTTATCTTTAAAAAATAAAAGATATACATATGACAATGTAAACATAAATCTGGGGTCCCTTTCTTGGTCTCAGAAGTTCTAAGGAGGGGCACCTGGGTGGCTCAGTTGATTAGGCGTCCAACTCTTGATTTTGGCTCAGGTCATGGTTTCAAGGGTGTGAGATTGAGCTCCACAACAGGCTACACGCTGGGTGTGGAGCCTGCTTAAGATTCTCTCTCCCTGCCTCCCTCAGCCCCTCCCCCCACATGCTCACATGCTCTCTCTCTCTCTCTCTAAAAGAAAAAAAAATTTAAATATTTAATTTTTAAAAAGTTCTAAGGAAAATGAGGGATTTTGGCACTTAAGATTTATTAGCTTTGCTATAAATCTGTCCTGTAACCAAGGACAGAAGAACCATGCCTTTAGTCAATTACTTAAAGCATTTAACAATTAGTTTGATCTAAAAAAATGTAGCTCATAATTGTTCCTAGAAATGAGAACTAATAGAGCCCAACAACTTCCTGGAAAGAGAAAAGAATCGGCATTTAGCAAGGGCCTAATTAGTCTAACTTATGCTGAGTAATTTTATAAAAATGGAATTCATCTACAAACCTCTTCAATAAATACTTAAAAGCACCAATATCCAGCATACTAGGAATCTAATTGGCAACAAGACAAGACCTGGTACCTTAAATTCTAATGGGGGAAGACAGATAATGAACAATTAAACAAACAACTATGGATTGTAATGAGTGTTCTTCTGAAGGAAACAAATACAGTGCTATGAGAAAGACAATTGGAAGATGGGAGACCACATTTAGACACAAAAAATTTCCAAAGCAGTCTTTACACTGAGACCTGCAAGATGAGATGGAACCAGACAATAAAAATGAGAAAAATGCTGTCAGGAGGTAGGATCACTTTGTGCAAAGACCCTGAGACTGAGAATACCATGGCCGATTTGGGGCAGCTTAGAGAAAAGCTCTGTGCTGCACTGAGTGGGTGGGTGGATGGTGTGATGTAATGTGGGTGGCTCAGGTCCCAGCTGACTGCAGTCTTGGAGGCCAGGGCAGGGAGGGTTCCAAGTGCAGTGAGCAACATAAGGGCTGGCTCTCAGAGCGCCATGACACACTTTCCATTCAGTCTACCGTGTGCAGCATGGAGCATATGATGGGAGGGAAGGAGAGAGGGCAGTCAGGAGGCTGTTCCAGCAGTAGAGGTCAGAGGGTATGGTGGCTTGCACTAGGGAATAGATTGCAGATGGAGGGGAGTGACATAAATAAGTGGTAATCGCTGATGAGTACAATGAGGCAAAGTACAGGAGCAGGAGGATTCAAATTTGATTCCCTGGTGTCATATATTTTTATGGGTGTGGAGAAAGACTGGGGAAAAACAGATCTCATTTAATCCTTCAAGCAACCCTGCAAGGTGACTGTTTTCATACTCATTGTATGTATATGAAAGTGGATAATGAGAGAGCTTTAACTTCCTTCCTATCCTTCAATTCAGAAGTAGAAGAATATAAATCAGTTTCTTCCTGGTTTTATTGCCTTAAGAGATGCACATTTTGAATACTGGTCTTCCTTCCTCCCACTAAGTTTTTGGAGTTGGGGCCTAGTTGGTCTGTAAGGATGGTTGGTATTCAAGAGGCAATGTATTCAAGCCTGTGAATTCAGAACTATTCTGTTAGAATCGGCTTGTCTTCAGAATTTCCACTAGAGGGAGCTAGGACAATGTGGTTTGTTTTCTTGTCACTTGATTGTTTTTGATAATCCTGGTAAACTTAGTGCCTACTGGTCACTCGTAGACTTAATTAAGTTCACTTTGTTATCTTTTATAAAACCATATGCATATTTTACATAAGATCCTAGAGTCTTCATCAAAAGCCATTTGGAAGGAGAAAATGTAGGAGATTAAGGAAACCGTATGGGGAAAAATGAGACTCTTATTTACATTATCTGCAACAAAACATCTGATTTAAACTGTGGTGGAGGGGGGTGCCTGGGTGGCTCAGTCGGTTAAGCATCTGACTCTTGGTTTTGGTTCAGGTCATGATCTCAGGGTCCTGGGATTGAGCCCCACATAGGGCTCTGTGCTCAGAGGGGAGTCTGCCTGAGATTCTCTCCCTCTGCCCCTACCCCTGCTCCCTCACACGCACTCTCACTCTCTCAAATAAATAAATTAATCTTTAAAAATAATAAAAATAAACTGTGGTAGAGGAAAAATCTAAAAATATTTTAGTAAATAAGACATATAAAGTTATATAAAATTTAATAGAAACCATCATTATTACCTTAACCTGTATAAAATTATATGGGTTCTGTCTTATTCACTGTGCTATCTTTACTTTTAATTTTAGGTGAATATATAATACATATTTATGAACAATTAAAGTTTACTTTTAGCATGGTCCCCAAATCTGTTTTTCCTGTAATGTCATGCCTTACCAAATATAAAATCTTTGTGCTATACGGAGATTTTGGAGGACTTGGGTCATATAGGGTAAACATTTTCAATTAAATAAATAGCACAAAATAAGCACAAACAATAATAATAATAATAATGGTAACCATTTGGGTGTCAGTTGAGCACTTTACGATAGAAACTTACTTAATCATTTTCATTAGATTGAAAGATTGGTTTCAGATACAGGGCAAGACAGGGCAACCCTGGCGTGTCCCTTCCCTTTGTCAGGCACTCAATTATGAAATATTGCATGAGGCCATTGGCAGCAGCATAGCAGGAATCCACGGGAAGACATGAATGGGAAAGGCATCATTCAGAGTGGAGTCTCTGAGGTGCCTGTCCAATGAAGCCTGTGTTTCTAATTTAGGATTGCCTTCCTCTCAGGGATCTGACACATAAGGTGTTGTGAGTTCTGAAAGGCTTGGATTTCATTTGTTGCCTCCCAATACCAGACACAGAGGCAAATGCCACCTTTTGAATCCATAGTGTTCCATCCTAACAGATGGCCATTAGCTCAGCCTGCTGGGGAATCAACCTTTTGTTGTCTGAAAATAAGCAAGTCGCTCTCTACATGCTGAGATTACCATGGAAGAAATAGCCCAGGGAGCTCTGAATCCAGCATGTGACAATAAAATCTTGGGAATAAGCCTTTCTAAACCACGAAAGATGTGCATTTGATGTATCTTAACATTTTTGTATTCAGAGCACATGAAGGAAATTATATTTTGATATAAAGTCCTGGGACATTTCAAGATTTAGCTTGGTGGTTCTGAATTCTGGTTCTACGCTGAAATCATTTGGGAGAATAATTTGTGAATAAGCTCAGATGCTCAGGCCACACTTCATACCAATTAAATCAGAATTGCCAGGATTGAAATCCAGGCATAAGTCATTTTTTAAAGTTTTCCAGTTATTTTCAGTGTGCAGCCAATGGAAATCATTGGTGTTTCCCAAACCTTTATGTTATAGGTATCACCTTGGGATTTTGTTAAAATATGGAACATATTCAGTGTCTCTGGGATAAAGCCTGAAGTTCCCAGAAGATGGTGATATTGCTGTGAACACACCACTCTGCACAGTAAGGATACCAAACAGTGTGGGCAGGCTTCTGTGTCCATGATAAACATAGAGCTCCTAAGATGCCAGAACTCTTTTTGCTCATTTGGTGATATTTATTATTGCTTGATCATGTAGAAGCTCTTGGATTGTTGACATAACTCTCAGCTTATCTTCTAAGAGTCTTTAGCTTTCTTCCAGAATCTACTAAGACTTTTTGCTTAGATTATTTTCCTTTGGGGAAACCTGGACAAAGAGACATGTAGATTTTTAGCAGAAAGGATTTTATAACAAATGAACTGTACATAAATGGATGAAAACACAATGTGTTTGCTTTTACATTATCCACCTGATTACTGTGTCATTAGTATAGTAGGTAAGATTAGGTCTGTGAATATTTGAGATGCTTTCCCACCAATTCAGAAATAGAAGCACAGAGAAATTAAGCAACCTATCCAAAGTCACAAAGTTAATAATTGGCGAAATCAGGATTTAAACCCAGGCAGTAGATATTTCTAAGCTTTTACTCCCAACCACTATTTTATACAGCTTTGCAAAAAACCTGATAGGAACCAGTTAATAGATGAGCAAATTAGAGCTCTGAAAATATAAGTGACTTACCCAAATATCAAAAAGGGATCAATGGCCAGGGATGGGTTGAGACTCAGATTTATTTTCTTTCAATTGTAAGAAAGAAGTCCAAGTTGTTCTCTATTTGGCTACTGAAACCAAGGGAGAACTCTGTCAAATAGAATATGTTAATTTCTGAAGAGTCCTATGGACTCTGTGGATTCAATTTCCCTTCCATTTTCTTCTCCATATATATTTTGATCTGTTCACACCACAGAGAGTAGACTGATGCTGTCATAAAATTAATCAGATGATTGTGGAAGGCAGGGAGTAGCCCTCCTTCCTGCTGAGAATATTTTTGTCTTGGGCCAGGAGTCTAAAAGCCCAGGAGGGAAAGGGGATGCAGGCAGAAGAGGCCAGAGAGAGGGGGGCTGGCTATACCCTACCTATCACAGGGCAGTGAAACTGCCTAAGGGGAAACCTTCCTGAGGGGAAACCATCAGCCTGCCTTTTTCCTAATTTGCTTTTAAGATAAAGAACTGGAGGGATGCCTAGGTGGCTCAGAGGCTTAAGCCTCTGCCTTCAGCTCAGGTCATGATCCCAGGGTCCTGGGATAGAGTCCCACATCGGGCTCCTTGCCCAGAGGGGAGTCTGCTTCTCCCTCTGCCTGCCGCTCCCCCTGCTTGTGTTCTCTCTCTCTGACAAATAAATTTTTAAAATCTTAAAAAAAAGATGAAGAAGTGGAAGTTTACTTCACAGCTATTCACTATTGCTGACATTTGAGAGAGTGGTGGTTCAGAAAGGCATAAATGGACCCTATGTTAGCAGGCAGTAAAGTGGAATTTTTCACTATTTTTTTTAAAAAATGTTCTAAGAAAGTGCCTACAGGAGAAAACATAAATTTAGACTCTTAAATTGTCATTTTTTCGTCAGTGGGTACAAAAGGATCCCTAGCTTGCTTGCTTGCTTTCTTTAATTTTTCTAACAGGCCCAGAAGAGCCTTTCATTCTAGTTTGGATAATAATGAACACAAACTAGAGTGGATGGATGGGTAGGCTTCCCTGCTTCTGTCTTCCTTCCAAATTTCAGATCAATTTCATTGGCCATTGTGTGCCTAGAGCAATAACAAATGCAAACATCTAAAGCAGTCCAGTATCGCCTTCTTGAATCTGTATCATGTCTGGAAAGCAGCAGGGTAGGAGGAGAGGGGAATATTGTCTTTCCAACTGGATAACACTAAATTAGTCAACATGGATGTTTCTAAATTAAAGAATGTTTAATTAAATGGTGCAGTGGATCTGCTCTGCAGTATATATTTGCCCGCAAAAGACCTCCCGGGAAGCTGCATCAAGTGGATTGTAAATTAGCACAATCTCTGTTTTTTTCTGATAGATTTCAATCCAGTCAAAGCTTAAGCTTCCTATTTCCTAGGAAATAGATTCTAAATTGGGATATTACATTAACCTATTTCACATTACAGTCATTCAACAACTATGGAGTCTCCACTTTCTGTCGGGCAATGCATCAAGCCTTAGGAATACAGAGGCAAAGTGGACAGTTTAAGTCTCTTTTCATAGACACTGCATTTTAATAAGGGAGATAAGTAATAAGTAAGTAAAATAAACAATAAGTAAGTAAACAAATAATTTTAGATACTGATAAAGGCTACAAAAAGCAAAACAGGGGCACCTGCGTAGCTCAGTCGTTAAGTGTCTGCCTTTGGCTCAGGTCATGATCCCGGGGTCCTGGGATCGAGCCCCGCATCGGGCTCCCTGCTCCACGGGAAGCCTGCTTCTCCCTCTCCCACTCCGCCTGCTTGTGTTCCCTCTCTTTCTGTGTCTCTCTGTGTGAAATAAATAAATAAAATCTTAAAAAAAAAAAAAAAAAAAAAGAAAGCAAAACAGGTTAAAGTCATATATAATGTTAACTAGAAAGAGGCAATTTAATCTAGTGGTCAGGGAAGTCCTCTCCTTAAGAGGCAGTAGTTGAGCAGGTAACTGAATCATGAGAAAAAGCAAATCAGTGAGGAACTGGAGAAGACTATTCCAGGTAAAGGTGACAATCACAACCCAGTGACCCTGGGACATGTATGAGTTTACAGCATTCCAGAGACATCAAAAAGGGCATATGGGGGGGAAGGGGGCACCGGGGTGGCTCAGTCAGTTAAGCGCCCCACTCTTGATTTTGGCTCAGGTCATGATCTCAGGGTTGTGATTTGAGCCCCACATCAGACTCGGAGCTCAGTGTAGAGTCAGTTTGAGATTCTCTCTCTCCCTTCCCCCTGCCCCTCCTCCCACTCATGCTCTGTCTCTCTCTCTCTCTCAAATAAATAAATCTTTTAAAAAGGGGGGGGCATATGGGTAGAGCAGAGTAACTAAGAAAGAGAGTGGTAGATCAGAGACGTAAGTGTGGGTCATCAGTGTCAGTCTTTATAATCCATCATAAGCAGTTTTACTCTAACTGCCGTGAGACGTCAGTGGAAATTTAAGCAGTGTTATCTGATTTAACATTTTAAATTATTTTATAGCTTCTATGAAGGGAATAAATGGTAAGGTAAAAGCAGAAAGAATAATTCAGTCTTTTGTATTAGTCTAGATGAAACACGATTCTGTTTGGAACTAGAAGAGCAAAGAAGGTGATGAGAGACGGGCAGAATCAAGATATATTTTGGAGGCGAGCTAACAGGACTCATTGGATTGGATATGGGGACTGCATCCTTTATCTCTTCCTGCACAAAAACTGCCCTAGAGTGAAACCAGCAGGTTTTGTGGGTCAGGAATTTAAGAAAGGCTTTAGCTGGACAGTTTGTGTCTAATCCATATGGCCCCAGTTGAGATGACTGATGCTGGAAGGTCCACTTCCAAAATGGCTTTTGCACTTCTTTCTTCCTACAAAATGCCTCATCCTTTTGAGCCTCTCCATGGCTTATGCTTCTCACTGTGTGGTGGCTCCATGGAAATCACACTTTTCACAATAGCCATGAATGACTATTCCCAGATGAAGGAAGCGTCTGTATCTGCCAATCTCTCCCTACTTGGGCCAATAGATTATTACATCTGTACTTCATCAGATCGGTCACAGAGAACCCAAGAGAACAAAATGTGGATATACATTTCTTAATGGGAAAAGGGTCAAAGAATTTGTGGCCATTTTTTTTAAATGGTACAAGCATGAACCATAGAGAAAAAATTTACCAAGTCTTTAGATTATTGGTGAGCAATTTAAGACATGGTTGTATCATTAATAGAGATTAGGTTATTTACGTATGAGCTCTTCTCAGAGAAAAAATCACCTCATTACCTCAAACAATACAGATTAAGTTTCTGATGTGTCAGATAATGGGGGCTGAACTAAGGTAATAACAGGAAAGAAAGGGAAGGGAGTAACAGACACTAGGCACATACTGGAAATACCATTGACAAAATTTGGTTGTTAATTGGATATGGAGGACAAAGGAGAAAGAGTCACTGATTTATGGAAGGCTGTCTTGACAGGGCTGTAGAGATAATATTAGGTATAGGGAAGTCAGTAGGAGCTGGTTTAAGTGCCTAGTCCAGGACTGACTTTGGACATAATGTATCAGTTTGTCAACAAATTGGCTAGTGATTTGCCTAGTGATTTGCCTAGTGATTACTAGCCAAGTTTAAAATGAGTAGCCCTGATGTTTCATGAGTCTCTGATGAGTAGTTATCAGATTCTGAGACAAAGAATTAAATGTAATTATAATTCTTTTGAGAGGTGTTTCCAGGGAGTGAGGGTAGGGAAGCAGAAAAGTAAGACAGGAAACAGAAAAATTGAATAAAGTAATAAAGTCACCATTGTGGGTATCTGTAGTTTGGTCCTGCTCTGGATCCCAGGTGATTTAGAAATGACATAGCACACATGCCTCACCAACCCCAAGGGCACCCCAAGGGCGAAGGACTCGGGGTATTTATCTACTAAAACCCATTATTCATTAGTTGAGAGATGTTCCCAGGGATGCTAATTCCCTAGAACTCCGAGCCTGCTTTTCACACCAATGGAATAGGCACAGATGGTGAGAGAAACCCTTCAGGCAGAGAGACACGGATGCTGGCAGCAAAATTCAGGAAGACATGCACTAAAATGGCAAAGGCAGGCCACGGCTATAGAAGTCTTTAGAGGTTGTATGTTCTAGGAATGTCAAAGGCAACTATTATAACATTATTTGCAAACATATCTAATACTCAAGTGAAATTGTTTGCTTCTAAAATATGAAAAAGGCATATTTTCGTGCTAAGACATTAACATCAACTCTTGCTGGCATGATGGCCTGGTGATAGTCACTGAATATAGAACAAGGAAACAACGTACTATGGAGCAGCATAGAATCCAGAGGAATAATTAATTGCATATGGTTAGAGAAAAAGGTCTGTGCTTCTGTCATGTACTTTCCACTAGATTTATAACCCTGCATATTTTGCATGCATTTATGCATATAAATGATATATATTTATGATATTAAAGTTACTGCTGAAGTAATTGTACCTGATGGTTTCCCTCTATATCAGAAATGCCTTCTCCCTCTTCTTCACTGGTAAACCCTCCTAAAGACTCAGATATTTCTCATTCAACTGGGCTATGTTCTGTTTATTAAAACTTTGTTATGATGATTTTCCATATTCTGATTAAACAACTATATTTCACCTTCTGTCCAAATGTATGTCTGGCCTTTATTACAGATCAACTGCTTTCTTTACTGAAGATAAAGGATTCTCCCAAAACAAGTTTATTATTTAAATGATTTATCTAGGGATTTCACTTGTGCTATGAAGTAAGGCATTAAAAGAAATACAAATTGAAAAAAGATAAGTGTATGCTTGGCCTGCTGAATAACAAACGTTAGGAATAATTCAGATTTTGAAAAATAGACTCAGGGATGGAAAATTGGATAAGATGATTAAGAAAAATATAGTGAGATAAAATTTTAGTTGTCGACGTACTTCTTACAGAAAGATACTCACTTGGTGCATTAATATTGGCCAATATATTTGAGCAATAAGTGTTTGATATAAAAAACAAAAATCTAATTTTCTGGGTTTTTTAAGATTTTTATTTATTTATTTGACAGAGAGATAGAAAGAGAGAGAGGACAAGTCGGTGGGAGCAGCAGGGGGAGAGGGAGAAGGAGGCTCCCCGCCAAGCAGGGAGCCAGACATGGGACTCAATCCCAAGTCCCCAGAATCATGACCTGAGCCAAAGGCAGACACCCAACCAACTGAGCCACCCAGGTGCCACCCCCCCCCAAAAATCTAATTTTCTTAAGAATGCATTTTTTCCCATTAAAGTGATCTTTAAATGTATAGTTAAATTTTGATGTGATCTTCAAAATTTGAAAGTTTGGGGTTTTTTTACATATACATCTACACAAATCAAAAATTATCAGATAGCATTTCTGAGTTTAAAGTTTAAGACATATGATCATTGATACTCTGAAGATCCAAAGCATTTTACTGACATAAAACATGAGGCAGAGTCATGGATCTTTGGTCTCGAGAATAAGAAATAAGCTGTAAAAAATTACTTAACATAGAGTCACATTCCAGTCCCCACTTGACAACTCTAATGAGTTTTGCCTTTCTCCAGGGCGAAAAATAGTATGTTCTATATTAAATCATGCTAATTACAGCTTGAGAATAAACTGATGACCTGTTAGGTCAAATTGCTTCCCAAATGTCCATATTAGGTTTAGGTTCTATGGTTTGACATTTTGTAGCGAGATTGGGAATCAGCTGTGGAATGGATCCTCTGTCCTGATCTACATTTAAGGTGTATCATGTGCCAAGTTTTATACCCAGAGCTGGCCAAACATAGAAGGATAGAGGAAGAGAAGAGGAGGGAGTTTATCTTCCCTGGACTCTCAGTTAGGTCTCTGTCTCATTCCCTCCATTTTGTATGTCTTTCTGGTTTTTTTTTTTCCTCAACATAAACATAGTATGTGCTCATTATACAAAATTTTCTAAATGCAAAAATATATCATGAAAAAGCAATCAAAATTAACCATAAGTCAGACACCTCCAGAATCATCATTAATATTTTAGGGTATATCCTCACATTGCTTTTTTCTTTTTTTTTTTCTTTTCTTTTCTTTTCTTTTTTTGCACATTTTTTTTTTTTTTTTGCACAATTACGTGCACAAATTGTGCTCCTAACTATTGCTTTTATTGGATTAATCCAAAGGGTCGTTTCTCAGAAAAAACAACTGAAAGGGTATAAATAAGGGGTGACATTTTAGTGGTAGATTTTGGCTATTGACAAGGAGGTGGCTACCTCCTCCACCAAAGCTAAGATCTAGTCTTATTTATATAAATAGTACATTAAAGCTTCATTTCATGAACCCATCCTACTGCCCATTTTATTTTACTCTTTTTGTGAGTAATTTGATGACAAGTTTTTTCATCATGAATGTATACCCACTAAGTATTTTGATTTTCTTATTTGTTTGATTGTTGCATGGGAGTTATGACTCAGGAACTTAAAGTTTAGCTGAAAGAACAAGTTTCAATTAATGCAGTTTAGAATTTATTGACCTTGGCTCTTGATGACAGACAAATTTAATCAATTAATGACTAACATGTGTTTCTGACATATAGAGAAATCCAAGGTATAGCTATGAAATGCCAACAATGACTCATGATTATCTTCAAAGTTAACTGCAATATTTTTTCATCTTGGAATTCAAGGCCCTACCCAAGGCCCTGTCCAATTTCCATTTTTAAATTTGTCCTTAGGATTTTTTTTTCATGATATAATATATGATATTTCTGAAAGAACACAGACTTTATAATTAACTCTGATTTCAACGTCTCACCATAATATGTTTTCTCTGTCATCTTGTCAATTATTTATTTTGTTAAAACTCTAATATACCTACTTCACTGAGTTATTGTAAAGATTAAATAAAATGAGGTACATTGTGTGAAATACACAGCATGGTAACTAGCACAGAGGAGCATACTCAAGAATATTATTTCCATTCTCTTTCCTTTGATGAGACTTATACGCCAGCCAAATGAAATTTTATGTTGGCTTCCATGCCCTCCCACCCGCCTCCCTCCCCAAAGAATTTGCTCATATAGTCCTCTCTACTTTGGGAGATACCTCACTTATTTTTACAATTGAGACCTTTTTATCTTGGAGATATGAATCAAAACATCTTCTTCACAAAGTATTTCCTCATCCTGCCCCTCTAAAAAATAATATGTTTTCTGAAATTTCATCAGAATGCTTTATCTATACTTCTCTTTTGGTCGTTATTACTTCTTTCCTTCCATTATAACGATGTGTATACATAGACAAGCTCCAAGTTACTTAAAAGCATGAATTTTAGAGTATAAGGCATTCATTTATCTCTTTCTATCACTAATCTGTTGTGTGTCTGTGAAGTATGCAACCTGACTTTACCTCAGTTACCTCTTTTTAAAAATAGTGGTAATTATAGTACCCATTTTCAAGATTAGTATGAGTACAGTGCCCGACACAAATGATCTAAATAATGATGGGGATGATTATGAGCTTTATGAGGGCAAGTCCAATTTTATGCAACTTGGGAACCTCCACAGAAGCTGGCACCTAATCATAGCTAAGTAAGTGAGGAAATGAATAATATGTGTGTTGGAACATAATAATGGGAAACAGGTAGCCTGATGTGGTATTCTGTTGCCATAGGTTCCACTGGGTTCTGATACTTGTAACATCATGGGTTATCCCACTGTTTGTCTCTTAGTGTCTTTGGCATGTGTTCCTTTGCCAGGATGTCAGGAGTTGTTACACAGTTCCTGTAGCTGTTTGAAGAAATAATTATCACAGTGTTCTCATACCATGTATGTATGTTAACTTGAAAACTTAATACCCTTGCACGAAGATGTAACACACTAATACCGTGCTCTCATTCAATCACATAAGTAAACATATCTATTGACATTTTTGTTCTTGATACTTTCTAGTTCTTAACTTGCCTCCTAACTAGCAGACAGAAACATATAAGGGGTAGATAGATCTTAAAATGCTATATAAGGGAAGTCCCTGTGCAAATACTAAGAAAAAGAGAAAAATGTACACTCTGCTCTATTGTGAAGTGTGAGAAAGAAAAGAGAGGAATGAACCAAACAAGGTGGTATGATACTAGGATTCACACTGTCTTCTTCTCTGGCAGGAACCTAAGTAGGAGGTTAATATAAATATTTAGAAAGGTTTGGAGAGTCTGAGAATGTTTGTGCTATTGGAGCACAAACATAAGCTTTGACTGAGGATTCTAGGGACCTCTAGGAAAATCTATGCTTTGATTTTGTGCTTACACATACAATACAGGGATGAAAAGGAGGTGGACGTATAGGTAGACCTCAGGAAGTATTCCGAGAACCCTGTGGTCTGTGAATGGTATGCAGTGTATTTAGAACTTTCTGCATGACCTTGCTGAAGTGACGTAGAGATTCTGGAAGTTATGCTAAACCGCAAATGCCTTAGAAGTCATAGTATGACTGATTTAAAACTCAAGAGTGTAAATGTGCTCCCTTCTATTCATTCATTACTAGGGAAATAATACTTATTTTGTGTGCAAAAAATGTTTGGAAATCAAAGCATCTTTATATACTGTCCTTGCCTTGATGCTACTCAGTGCTTCTCAAATCTCATTGTGCTAAAGAATTATTGTGTAGGTAACTATACAATATATAGAAATCAAAACTATATATAAATACATAGAGGTATTTTCAAGGTCAGTTTGGTCCAGCTATGATTTATTTTACAGCGATCAGAGGAAATGTATCCATCAGCATTTTGCTGATAAGCAATTTAAAGCAGTAGCTTGAAATCATTAGATGTCCCCAGCCCTTTTGAAAACCTGATGAAAATTATGGATCAACTCCCCAGAAGCAAATGCATATATACTCATACACAAAAGTCCTGAATATAATTTAAGAGATTAAAAAAATCCCCAAAGCCCAATCATGTACCTTAAGTTAAAATAAATCCTGCTTTAAAATTTATTGTGGGGCTTACCATGGTTTACCTTGGAAGTGTGAGCTATTTTATATTCATTAAATTCCACAACCTTTGGCACCAACATTTGTGAGAAAGAAAAAAAAAAAAAGACTTATCTTAAAGAGTAAGAATGAAGTCAACCATCTTTATAGCCCTTATATCATCACACAACATTTCTTGACTCACGTCAATAAGCAGACTTATCCCCAGTAACCCCTATTATGAAGTGGGGCTATGGGTTCCAAGAGTGAGTTGCTTTTGAATTATTGCATGACTTTTCACTAGATATTCAGTTTAAAAGGTTTCTTAAATATTACAATGACTATAAATTTGGTAGCATATATCTTCCTTTATATAAGATGACAAAGCAGGTGAAAGTTTGTTCCAAATTTTATCAAAATGGGTCTTCACCAGAGAGGAATTTCTTCCTTCAAATGTTACACAGTAGATTGTACCCCTTGTCTTAAAAAATAAATGCATTTGCAAGCAGTTTTTTATTTGTTTTTTTAAAGATTTTATTTATTTATTAGAGAGAGAGAGAGAAAGCACAAGCAGCAGGAGTGGCAGGCAGAGGGAGAAGCAGACTCCTCGCTGAGCAAGGAGCTCGATGTGGGACTCGATCCCAGGATCCTGGGATCATGACCTGAGCCGAAAGCAGACGCTTAACCAACTGAGCCACCCAGGCATCCCACAAGAAGTTTTTAAATAGATGCCTTTTGTGGTTCAAGTTCATTGGTTAGGGCAGAAACAACTGAGTAGTTAGGTAGGGCAGAAACTATTAGTTGCCCATGCAAAAGCATCCTCTCTTTCGTACTTGCTCACAAGGCATTTTCCTGCAGATAGGAGGAGACAACGTGCTCAGGAAAGTGGGGCTCTCTCTCAGAACCCTGAACATGAAGCATGATTGGTTGTAGCAATTCATGATAATACCTACCCTTTGAATAGAAAAATAAAAGTGACTGATGATATTGCTCTGAAACTCATTCTGCCATTCTATCATTGGAATGTCTTTTTTCCCCCCCACAACTTCTTGGCTCAGTTGTTCCCAACTGGATCTAGGTTTTACATTGCTAGAAAACTATGCTATCTATGTCTCTGTAGTTTCTGGTTTTGTTTTTGTTTGTTTATTTGTTCATCTGGGGGGAGGTTGTTGTTTTGGTGTAACCAGCTTCTGTGTAGAGCAGGTCCAAGGATTCCATTTATTTTTTGCTGTTGTTCTGTTCTTGTTTTTCACTCTTTTACTTTGTAATAAAAGAAATCCAGGGTGGGGAGTTAGAGGTTGTGTTATGGAAATATATTCAGATAGAATTTAAAGATTCTTAAATAACCCACTCAAGTGAAAGAGCTGGGATTTTCACATTATACACCTAAATATCCCCCTTTTTTTTTCCACCTAAATATTCTTGCTACTGTATGTTGCCAATATTTTTGATTGCATTTCATGGGAGAGTCTCTGTGTGGTTGTTGGAGGAGGCCCCAGGAAGATGGCACATTTTGGAAAATTGGAGAGGAAAGTACAAATTGAGGGGCACCTGGTTGGCTCAGTCGGTTAAGCGGCTGACTTGATTTCAGCTCAGGTCACATCTCAGGGTGTGGGACCTCTAGGAAGGTCCTTCATGTAGCACTCCACGCCGTGTGTGGAGCCTGCTTAAGATTCTCTTGCACCCTCTCCCTGGCCCCTCCCCCCACAAAAAAGAAAGAAATTGAAAGAACAGGAGTGGAAAGTGGGCTCTGTGGAAATAAAATGTTTTTAAAGGACTGTTATCCACAGTTTTAGAAGTTACGGTTTATAATCTTTTCTTGGGGGTCAGAAGCTGACCTATGCTGAAAGTATGATCAGTACTCTGATCACAGTTTACACACTGAATTTATAAAACTGGTGGGAGAACCACTGAGCTCTTCTGCGGACCCTATGTTTTTCAGGATTCATGTCCAACAGCCACTGTGCTAGTGCTTTATATAACACGGGGGCGTACTGAATCCTTGTGAAGGCACTATTCTCGTTGTCATTATTATTGTTATTTTAACGATCATCACTTCCCTCCAAGTGGGGAAACAGAAGGCACGGTAGAGTAAGCGCTGTCCCAGGGTCACACAACAAAACTGACAGAACTGAAATCTACCTAATTCTCTGACTTCACCACCTACACAATGCCTTTGCCCCTTCCTGAAATAGAATGACTATGACTTAACAGTTTGATTTCTAATTCTCCTCTGAAAGTTTTAAAAACTGAAAAATAACTCATGCCTTTTTTTCTTTGCATATCTTTAAGAGACAGAAATATATCTGAGGCAAAGGGTGTAGATCTCACCAATTGACAGCCTGCCACTTCTGTCATTTCTCCACACATTTTTTTATAACCCCCTTGTGATAAAGCCTTTGTTTTTCCCTTAGTAATAATAAAACTCATTTAAGCCAGGCGCCTGGGTGGCTCAGTTGTTAAGCGTCTGCCTTCGGCTCAGGTCATGATCCCAGGGTCCTGGGATCGAGCCCCGCATTGGGCTCCCTGCTCAGCGGGAAGCCTGCTTCTCCCTCTCCCACTCCCCCTGCTTGTGTTCCTGCTCTCGCTATCTCTCTCTCTGTCAAATAAATAAATAAAATCTTAAAAAAAAAAAACAACTCATTTAAGCCAAGAAATTATTAGAGAATAGTAAGACCAGTAAAAGTCTTTAAATGTATTTTATCACACTTAAAGGCATATAACAACAACAACAAAAAAAGTTACCGGTATTTCTTTAAAAAGTCATTTAAAAGATATGTAATTGTATAAAAAGTGTAGATGTGAAATAGATCATCAACTCCTATTTCCATTAGATATCAGATCAGGTTGAAATTTTCAAAGCTACCTTCACCATATCTCTGGGTTTTGTTCTTGCAGGTGTTATTGTTTGGAAAGGACTCTGAGAAAATAGTGCCCAATGGATACTTTGAGCCAAATTCCTCTCTTTTCCCACCTTCACCTATGCTTCCACCCTCTATGTTCTTCTTGGGATTGTTTCTCCTCCTCTCAAACTACAGAGCTGACTTTCTCTAGATGATTCTCTTTTTATTTATTAGACTGGAAATTCTCTTGTGATAAGCATACTCCAATGTTAAATGGAAAGCAGATGGTAAAAATGGCTACTTAAATGTGCTTCCAATGCTGTTGCTTGCCTGAATATGTGCGTGTGTTTAATAAAGAAAAGAAAATGAGTCAGTTTAATATTCTCTGTAATAAAGTGATGGTGGGTAGCAAGGTTTTTTTTTTTTTTTTTCTGTTGGTAACTGGTCTTATGTGCACTGATTTATACATAAAAATGTTCTTGGTACCTAAGGAAAATAAGCTCTTATTACATGAATGAGTTTATTAAAACTCTTCTGCCGTAGGCAAGTAAGCAGTTTCTTTATGAGTCCCTGAATATAAACATCTCTAAAATAAGAATGAGAAAATGTCTACATGAGATGCCAGGGCTGGTTCTGGCCCTAGATTAATTGACCCTTGCTTTTAATGCTTTGAGGAGTGACTAATATTAAGCAACATATTTAAATCATTGAAATTCAAATCATGTTTGGGTGCTTTTTGTTGTTGTTTTTTTGTTTGTTTTTGGTTAGTCTAAAAGGGAGAGAAAGTTGTAATATGCTCTCAGGGTAGAGTCCTACCAGTTACTCACACATTGCATTCCTCCGTAAACCTGAGATTAATGTACCATGAGACTGGAAGTGTTTACTGGGGTTAGGAGGTAAGAGAAGAAAAAGGGTCAGTCATTCTTACTGTTTCTGTGTTAGGTAACAGAAAATCATCCCCAAAATAAAAAATTGTAGATGCAGGAGGCCTGGCTGGCTCAGTCAGAAGAGCATGAGACTCTTGATCTTGGGATTATGAGTTTGAGCCCCACATTGGGTGTAGAGATTACTAAATAAATAAATAAATAGATAAACTTATAAAAAGTCATAGATGCTTCTATTATATTTCATTGCAGTGCGTAATTATCACTGATGAAAAATAGCAAAGGCACTGATTTGGCAAGCCCTCCTATTTCTGAAACCAATAGGGCTTTAACAATTAAAACAGGCTTTCATAATTTACATAGGAGCAAAGGAGCCAGACTTTACTACAAAAAAATATTATTAGCTTACAAGTCATATAAATGTGGATTTGCACTGAGTAACAGGAACTGGAAGCTGGAATGCTTTTAAAGATCTTCTAGAATTCTTGTTATTCATGAATCCTCTCTAGGGCTACTACAGTTAATAACTGTTCAAATCTATTTGGGTATCTCTAGAGGCAGGGAGCCACAACCAAGGAAGCTCAGTCCATATTGGATAACTCTTAAAATTATGTTGGTCCAAATATTTATGTTATAATTGCAGAGTTAATTTATAATACTACATCCTATAATTTAAAGATAGCAATCACTGGCTGCTTATGTCCTCTCTTCTTCCGGTCAAATATCCCCAGTTGCCTCAACTATTCCATGTGTGTATGTATGTGAATTTCTTTGTCATATTCAGTATTTTTAATGATTTCAGTATTCCCTTTTGATAGCTATAGGTACCCTTGTCTATCTCCTTGTTGGCTTACCTTGTTGACATCTGTGAGGATCATTTTAAATTTTGCTTTAAAAAGGGATGTTTTTTAGTAGGAAATACTTCTGTCAATATCAGAAATAACCAGTGAGTGTCACTGTTCTAACACAGACAGATATTTATGGGTTTGTTGTCATATAATGATCAACAAAATCCTTGCAGAAGCCATAAAAACTTGTAATTATGCAGAACACAGGCAGTGGGCTGGATAAATCAAAGGTCCTCTTATTCCACCCACATCAGCCACTATAGAAATTTTGGGCAGATTTACTGGTGCCTTTTTTTTCTTCACTAGTCTACTTCAGTTTTGCAAGAAGAAAATTTATTTTGCTTTCCGTTCAGAATAAAAGACTGGCCATTTTTTTTCCAAAATGCTCTTCCTACCACTCAACTTCATAGTCTGGAAATAACTTTCTCCTGAATTCTGATAAATATCATTATTTCTGATTTGATTTCAATTATTTAGTCAATGGATTATTGATATAAAGGGAAGACAGTAATTCTGATTATGCAATCCTTTTAGGCACTCCATGTATACTATTTCTTTTAACTCCACAACAGTGCAATGAAGTCCTTATTCATGCTATTGTATAGATCAGGGAAGAGTCTGAGATAATGTTAAATAACTTGACTCAGGGTGACACAGTAATACATCTGACATTAGAAACCAAGATTATCTGACACCAGAGTTCCTATTCTTTCCACTACACCCTCCTCCCCTCAGACTATACATGCAAAAATGGGATGCTTAGAAACTAGTATCTGAGTCATTATGAATATGTTGGGATTTTGATGGACTCTGTAGGTAACACCTCTCTCACTACTGCCTGAATTCTGAACCAGTTGAGAAATAGAGCACTAGAGACTGGCAGATGGATATCAAAAGGTCAGCTGTATAATTGATGAAAGCTAAGAAAATGGGACTTTGATGTGTGGCCAAATGAGCTTCTGAATTTCCTCTTCTTGTGAATTTGAGACCTGCCTGTCAACTAAGTGACACAGCTGAGAAACCTGACCCCCATAGTGTCAGACCCCTTATTATGTAGCAGAAAAAAGGGGAACAGACTGAAATGGAGAAGAAAGAAGAAAGTTTTTCCAAACTTGCAAATCACATAATCCTGATAAGCTAGGGTTTTTTTTCCCCAAAGGAAGAAAGGCCTGGAGTGAAGTCTACTCCACTGAAGTGTCTACTGAAGTCGCTCCACATGGGACTATTTTTCTTAATATGCCATTTTATAATGCAGACTATTAACAAAAACAGAGAACAAATGAAAAGGAGAATTCAGTTCCTTCCTGCCATTAATCCAGGATTTTTTTTTTCTTTAAACAGCTGACATTTATTATTGATAACAATATAAAAAATCCTTTAAAGACTATCAGTATTGTATTACCAAAAGAGAGGTAATATGTTTATAAAACATTTATAGAATTAGATATGCAAAAAATGAAATTAGGAAGGAAAGTAAATGAACACACTACTAACCGGAGGGGGGGGGGGAACCACAAGAATCATTAGTACTGAAAAAATGTGAAATGAAAGCAGCATTTTAAAGAGTGCAGCGTACTGCAAGAGAGCTATAGTGCAAACTCATAATCAAATTATATATGCCCTATAGTTCCCTTACAAGGATAATCAGGTGTTTATCTTGTAAGCATTTGTGCAGTGATGAACTCTTAATTTTTTAAATTCTTAAAGATTCATTTAAAGAAGGATGTGGAAAAGCTATTCCCTGAAATAGATGTGTTTTTATATCTGCAATGGCAGACAAGATTATTTCATGCCTTGTTGGGCTTATTATCATATAATAATTGTAAGGACTTAGGTTTTTACTCTTAGTGAAATGGGAGTTTACTAACTGAAGGGTTTCAAGTAGAAGAATCATATTAGCTGGATATCATTTTAAATTCCTCTGCCTCATGTCTACTCACTCTCAACCCCAAACCTACCTTCATGCTGGTCAGTAGAGAGAACACTAAAGGACTCACAGCAGGGAAGAGGGTGAGAAGATATGGATAGGTTCTGGATAAACTTTGAAAGTGTATTGAATGGGGGTTATGAAAGACAGGTATTAAGATTTTGGCCTCTAATGTTTTCCCCATCAAATGAGATGGGAAGACTATGGTTGAGTTGGGTCTGGGAACAAATATCAGAACATTCATTTAAGAATGTTGAGTTTGGATATGATTCTTTCAGACCAAGTAGATATGTAAAAAGACAGATGTAATATAAATGCCTGGAGTTAGAGAGAGAGATTTGGATGGGAGATATGCATTTAGGAGGTATGAGCATATAGATAAACTTAAAACCATGAAACAAGTTAGATCACCAAGGGAAAAAAGACAAGAGAAGAAGAAAAAAAAAACAAAAGATAAAGAAGAGAAGGGTCCAAAGATTGAGTCACAGACCTTTCCAAAGTTAAAAGTTCAAGACGTGAGAGGAAGACACAAGAGAGATTAAGAAGGAGCATCTAGTAAGATTGAAGAGTCAACCTGTACCACCCTGGAAGCCAAGTGAAGATAGTGTATCTAGGAGAAGAGCACAAGCAATTATGTCAAATGTCCCTAATGTAGCAAATAAGATGAAGACTAAGAATCCACTGTTGATTTTGGCAGTAAAGAGAACATGGTGACTTTAGTACAAGTCTTAGTGGAGGTATGGAGCAAAAGAAAAGAAACCACAGAATTTATGGAAGATTTAAGAAGAGGAATTAGAAATGTGACTATTGACTGTACTTTTGTGGAATTTTGGAGCAAAAGGGAACAAATAAATTGGGGGGGGGGAAACATCAGAAGAACTGGATCCAAAAGATGTTGCTTTTTTTTCCCTTCTTCTTTCCAATTTTTTTAAGGATTAATGCTTGCATGGTGATGGGAGGCTGGTCTTGTTCTGTAAGGAGAGAGATGGAGGAATTATCGGGCTGCAGCAGGTGGAGGGGACAGAAACCGGTGTATAAGTAGAGGGGATGGGCTTAGCTGGGAGTGCAGTTTATGTAGAGTATCAGGCAGGAAGTCAGAATATATGGTACAGATGCCAATATGTGGGTGGGAGCTGTGGAAGTTTTCTGCAGATTGCTTCAATCTCAGAGAAATAGGAAGCAAAATTATCAGCTGAGAGTGAAGAGTGGGGAGGAGGTGGGTGTTAGAAGACAGAATTTGAAGTGAGGGAATAAAATATGAAATAGTCTTCTTGGTGAGTAGAAAAATAAGATGACCAGGGAAATACATTGACTGCTGGTCAACATTAAGGACCGACTTAAGGTTATTGTTATGAATTTGAGAGAGATAAGTCTACACATTGGCACGTTTTTTCCTTTAGTTGTGGTTTAACTGTTCAGGTGTACACAAGGAATTGATGTGATATGTACACACACCCATCTCATATTTAAAAATAAATTGTTTCGTATATTTACTATTCCATTCAAGAGCGTCCTTTTAAATAATATTCATGGCCATGTTATAGCTTGTCTGAGATTGTATTCTTAAAAAGTAATACAGATGCTTGACAACATGTGTCTAAGACAGTTGCTAATATTTTTCCTTCTTTTAGCTTTTTCCCTCTTGACATTGAGCCTGATTTTAAAAGCAAACAAAAAGAACACCTCAACTAACATAACTGAGTATGTAAGCATTGAAAATTATTTTAGAGATCAATCTCATTCCCCTCATTGCAGATTAGGAAGACTAAAGCCCAGGGGAGAGGGAATAAAACACAAGATTCCATATAATTCTACTCACGTAATTTTCCAACTAAACTTCACTTTTTTTTTTTTTTTTTTTTAGAGCCATAGCACAGATCCAACTCTGCCTTATGTTATGATACGGCCAGGGGGTATTACTTGTTCAGATTTTGGCAGTCACATAAGAACAAGCTGCTGGAGCTTTCATTATAGATATTCTTCTGCAGAACAGGTGTGTAGAAAAAGGTCTATCCTATTTCAGATGCTCAACCTGTCTTCTCCCATATATGCACCAGCTCAGTTGAAGCAGAAGCAATCTATGCCTGCGTAATATCACTCACACTGTTAAGAAAATGGCACTATTGTTGCCTGGTTACCTCTCCATTTTCTTAATTGCCTCTTCATAATGTGAGTTTCATAAACTATAGCAACCCCATGGAAAATTCAGAATTACAGAGAATTACCACTGTCATTAGCTTTCCAATTTCCATTTGGAGTTAAAAATCTAGATATCTTATCCCATCTCTGCCATAGGCTTATAACCTTGATTAAGTAACTGAACTTTGCTTCCTAACCTATTAAATGAGTAAAATGGACTTGATCAGTGGTTGAGATATTTTTAAAGTGGCTGCACCTGGGCTGTATGAGAAATGAAAGTGAAGTTTTTATTTAAACCAGAGCTACGGTGACTCAGTTTTCTACTCTCTGAACATCCTCTCGCCTTCCTAGGTTTCCTTGAGAAGCTACACAGAACCCAAATGCTCCAAGGATCATGATTCTAAAACTGCTGGATGACAAGATCTAATATCTCTTTTGGCTCTGTCATTGTATCAGCCTGTGATGCCGCGATGGAGGGGTGTGTGTGTGTGTGTATGTGTGTGTGTTAGACATGAATAAAGAATTCAGGCCAGAGATGCTTATGCCCCCGTAGTTGTACAGAGCCTTAAACCCTTACCACAGACAAAAGGAAAAGAAGTTGAGATTGAGATAGACCTTTGCCTTTTCATCTCATTTTTTTAAATTTTATTTTATTATGTTATGTTAATCACCATACATTACATCATTAGTTTTTGATGTAGTGTTCTGTGATTCATTGTTTGTGTATAACACCCAGTGCTCCATTCAATATGTGCCCTCCTTAATACCCATCACTAGCCTAACCCATCCCTCTCCCCCCTCCCCTCAGTTTGTTTCTCAGAGTCATAGTCTCTCATGGTTTGCCTCCCCCTCTGATTCCGCCCCCTTCATTTTCATCTCACTTTTAAGCCCTATGATAGAAATAACCCTGCATCTGTTAGAAGAATTTGTATGGTTAGAGGTGGTGGAGAATGATTAATATCAAAAATTTCCAAGCGGGGGAGAGACTGGTGATTCAGCCCTGAATCAGGTACTGGGCAGAGGCTATGAAGGCACCTGCCAAGATCCAGCCAAAAGGCCAGTCGTCATGTGGTATGTGTCTCACATAATTCCTTATACATGAACTGAAGGTTACTTCAACATTTAGAGAAGTGAAGAGAAAGGCCCCTTCATATAGAAGTGGTTAATGTATAAGAGTTCACTAAAAAAGAAAAATGACAAAAGCCAGAATACCTCTGATTATTCTAATGAATAAGCTAAGGTAGTATTTAAATACTACTTTCAACATTCTTTTTATATTTATCTCACTACAGAAGTAACATAGATAGTGAATTCCAACTGCTGAAATGTATTTAAAGTTCAGAGAAGAAAATAACAAGTCTAAAATGTTATTTGAGATTAGCATTTTTAATACTCTAAAATATTTACTTTCAGCTTTTATGTAGCCATATATATATGTATATATATATAAATGATATTATAAAACCACAAGAAAAATTGTTGCCACCAGCAATATATAAAAGTGCCTTGGGATCAAACTCTGACAAATATTATTATCCATTTTAGCTTTGATAATACAATGCCATATTCTTGATTTCTTTGATTACTTGTAAGGATTAATATCCTTTAGTATTTACTTAATTTTTAATATTTTTTTATATTTTAAGTTTGCTTTTAGAATAGAGCAGGATTTCCATTTAGGATTTTTTAAGTGACTTAAACTTATCACTTTTAATATTTATTTATTTATCTATCTATCTATTTATTTATTTATTTTTATTTTAAGTAGGCTTCACACCCAATGTGGGGCTTGAACTCAGGGCCCCGAGATTAAGAGTTGCACGCTCTACTGACTGAGCCAGCCAGGTGCCCCAAACTATTAAACTATTTTTAAATAGTATGCTTAAGTACATGTAGCAATAGCCAGTGTAGATTAATGTTTATATAATGCTTTAGTGTGAAGGACTCATATGTAATATAAAAGTCACCAAAAAGGAACAATAGTGCAGCATTAACTTTTTTACTCATTAAATTCATGTTAAGCTATTCTATTATTTGAAATTAATTTTCTCAAATTGCAGACTATTATATAAAATTTTATAATAATGAAACGTAAATTTCTCCATTACCTCCCAAAGCCACTCCCCATAGGTAACTACTATTACTTCTTAATGTATATGTTACTCTATGGTCTTGCTAATTTATATAGTATAGGTAAATACATATCATAAGGGTGGGTTACACCTAGGGAAGTCACAGTATAATAGTTTTTGAAATTTAATTTTTCACTTAAGAATATAGAATAATATCTTTCCATATCAGTACATGTAGATCCACCTCATTCATTTTTTTTTAAGATTTTATTTTTAAGTAATCTCTACACCCAGCATGGGGCTTGAACTCACAACCCCAAGATCAAGAGTCACATGCTCTACCAACTGAGCCAACCAGGCACCCTCACCTTGTTCATTTTAATGGCTCCTTCATAGGATTGTAAAATTTTGACATATAGTTGTATTTTATGATTTTTTTTCCAACTTTATACACAATATGGCAGTAAACATCACTGTGCATCTGTATTTGGGCTTTGTATGTGTGTTTCAGGAAGTGAGATTCTCAGAAGTAGAATTGTTCCATTAAAGTGTATGTGTATTTTCAGCTTTTCAGTTACTGCCAAACTGCCCCCCCCTCCCAAATGGGACTTGCCAGGTTAAAGTCCTATCAACATTATATGGCAGCACCCATTTCTCTACATGTTTCCAGCCCTGGCTATTATCACTGTTTTTAGAAAAAAATTGTTGGCCATCTGATGGCATTTTGTTTTAACTTGTACTCTTTAACTGTTCCTAAGTTTTCACACTCTTTTTCAAGAACAATCTCCCTAGATATGTTAAGGAATGACTGCAATTTAAAGTGTGTCTTGATTTCCTCTCATTCAGTTGTTAATACTGGATTTCTAAAAACTTTTATAATTAATTCCTAATTTTGTTGGATGGTAGTGAGAGAATGTGCTCCCAAATAACACTTATTTGGCCCCATAAAAGAGAAACCCTATGGCTGTCTCTTCCTAGCAGCCTGGTGATGTGCCACGTGGGTTGATCCAATTTCACTTTAATCTGATGATTAAATTCAGTGCTTTACCTAGATCATATTACATATCCCATACCTACTCCATATCTATATTACAACTATGTGAAAAGTCAGGTTGCAGAAGGTTTGATAAGAAACATATTATCAGGGCGCCTGGTGTTAAGCGTCTGCCTTCAGCTCAGGTCATGATCCCAGGGTCCTGGGATCGAGCCCCGCATCGGGCTCTCTGCTTGGCGGGAAGCCTGCTTCTCCCTCTTCCATTCCCCCCTGCTTGTGTTCCCTCTCTCGCTGTCTCTCTCTCTCTGTCAAAATAAATAAATAAAATCTTAAAAAAAAAAAAAAAACATATTATCACCCCAGTTCAATCATTTAGAAACTACTTTTTTTAATAAGAGAATAGAGACTTCAGATCATACACTAACATCCCCTCATCTTACAGAGACAGAAATTAAGGAAAAGTGAACTTCCCAAGATTACCCACTTAGTCAGTTATGATTCACTTTCATTCTGAACTAACGAACAAATGAGCATTATTTCTTTGAAAAGAAAAAAAAAATCATACTAACAACTTTGATCCTAATCAAGAAAAACAATTGTAGGGTAAGTTGCCTCAGCATCTATAGTGTATAATTCATTCTGATTTAGAGATCAATATTCATTGAATCAGTGAGTGGTTTGAAAATAACATTGATGAGTCTCAGCTTTTGCATTTCAGCGACTTCTGACATTGGCTGCCCTCCCTTTCAAGATTATATGTAGCTCCTCTGGTGACATTGGTGTCCAGATTTGTCACTGTATTTAGGCTATTTAACCAGATTAGTGTAAGCTTTACCACTGAGTCAGACTACAGGCCGAATTTTTGCCTTAGTTATAAATCTTCATAAGAGAGGGGTTTCACAGCAATAGCAAATTTGATTTCTAATATTTAGAAGTAGTCTGAAAATACTTAAAAACCAAAATTTTAATGAAATATTTTAATTCATTTTTGTGTTTCTGAGGATGAATTAGTCTAATATGGTTTCTTCTTTCATCATTCTTTACTAAACTTTCTATAATTATTCACACAGGATTGGAAGCATTTGGCCAGATATACATACTGACACAGAAACTAGTTTTTTGGAATTGATAAACATAGACGGAGTGGACAAACTTTCCAACTATATTTAGAATAAAGAGTTCTTCCAAGATCAACACTATGTATTTTCAGCTCTTTGTTTTATTTTGTTTTTTTCCAAATACTCCACTTATAGCTCTTCACTTCCTCATTGGTTTCCTTTCTTCTGAAACCAGCTGTGATCATTGGCCAGGAATCTGTCTTGGCCCCCTGTGCCTTTTTTTTCTTTTTCTATTTTTCTTTCCCACGAGTTTATTTCTTATATAGGTTCAGCCTTCACCTTTATGGGCATAGCATCTCAGTCTATGTCTCCTGTTCCTATCTCTCCCTCAGGCTTGGGAACCCACATACTGAATCATCCCAGATTCAACCCAAAGGTGGTATGTCTGAAACTAAGCCTATCTTACCTCATACCTACCTGACCCTCCTCCCCGCTTGGTCAGTAGAAAACATGTGTCGGGTCTCTGGAACTTGAAATATTAACAGGAACTATTATTTTATTTCTGTCTCTCCCTTTTATCCAATTCTCCAGCCAATTGTGGTTTTCTGATGTTTCTTTTGCAATGTTTATTCATGTATTTGAGTTTCTACTGCTACAATCTTGATTGGAATTTCAACCTTTTAAGAATTCCCAGATGTCGGGGCAACTGGGTGGCTCAGTTGGTTAAGCATCTGCTTTCAGCTCAGGTCATGATCCCGGGGTCCTGGGATCAAGCCCCGCATTGGGCTCCCTGCTCAGCGGAGAGCCTGCTTCTCCCTCTCTCTCTGCTGCTCCCTCTGCTTGTGCTCTCGCTCTCTGACAAATAAATAAATAAAGTCTTAAAAAAAAAAAGAATTCCCAGATGACCTTTGGGGATCTATACATAATCTTCTATACACAATTGCCAGATGTGTCTTCCTAAACTTGCTTTCAATAATTAGGGCCTCTCTTCAGTATCCTTCAGATGCAGTTAATGATTTAGTGAAAAAGACAAGACATTTCAGTTTTGTTGACCATTGCATGATTGGTCAACAAAACTGCAAGGATTGCAAGGATTACATGTTTCTTGGCTTCCTTATGTAATTAATTCTCTGCATTTGTTGGTCTGAGTTCCACAAACAGGCCTCTAACAAAGCCTTTGCTATTCTAGTTTCATACTTTCACTCATTATTTCTCACACTTGAATTAACCTTGTAATCTCCTTGGTCCATCCAAATTCTTTATACTTTTCAAATTCAGCTTAAATCCTGAAGATTTAACTGAGGATATTTAGTTTAAAATTATTATGGCCATTCTGAAAAAAATTCCAGTCTTTTTCTCCCCAAAATCATTTTATCTGTTTTTTTATAGTAATAGCACATTTATCATATTCATATCACAACTGGAAAACCTAAATAGCCTTCTACATAACTGCTAGGTAAGAAACCTGGGCTTAAGTCTCAGCTCTGTGACTTCTAAGCGTATCTTAGAATATCTCCTACCAAGCCTGTATCTCCTACCAAACCCATAATAACACACACTGGATCTCATTTGGGCTCATCTGTGAAATAAATAGGGTTAGATTAAATAGTCCTCAAGTCCCTTTCAGTTTATGATCCATAAACTGGTATTTAAAGGCATTTTGTACAACATAGTATAAAATATACTCTACTATTATAAAACAAACTCTAGGATTATAAAATAGACTCTATTACGTGTTTACCTGGTGATCATTAAATTTCTTAAGCCCATGCCCTTATAAGAATATTCAAACTTCAGAATCAAAATAAAGGACAAACTAGAGAGTTGTTTTATTTCTGTTATTGTATGAAACCAATTTTATTTAGTTGACATGCTACTAAAGTGTGGGATTACCTAGTAAATAGGTTCTGCTACCAATTCTAGTGTGAGGAGGAATCCCCACACCAACAAGCAGTTCTTGGGATACCAGCTAAGTGTCTTAAAATTCAACTCAATTATGACTCTATCTACCTGGAGATAGCCTTGGATTCCATAGGTTATGGGCTCCCCTCCCCTCCACTCAACTCCAGATACCAGTCGTAAGTCCAGGTTATCACCTGTGCTTCTGATGGACTAGCTACAAATTTGACCTTCCAGCAACCCCCTCCTTGGACTTCAGATGCTAGTAGCAAGTTTAGGTTGTTACCTGTACTTCTTACCAACTGGCTATAAATCACAGATTCCCACAATCTCTTCCTTCCTTGGGTTCACTTAATTTGCTGGAGAGGCCCACAGAACTCAAACATTTTACTTACCAGATCACCAGTTGATTAAAAAAAGTATATATCTCAGGAACAGCCAGATGGAAGAGATGCATAGGGCAAGGGATGTGAGAAGGAGAACGGAGCTTCCATGTCCTCTCAGGTGTGCCACTCTCACCAAATCTCCAAGTATTCACCAACTCCGAAGTGCTCTGAACTCCATCTTTTTGGGATTTTATGGAGGCTTCGTTATATAGGCATGATTGATGAAATCATTGGCCATTAGTGATTGAATTCAGTCTCTAGCCTCTCTCCTCCCCAGAGGTCAGGGGGTAGGACTGGAAGTTCCAACTCTAATCATCTGGTTGGCTGTCCTGGCAACTAGCCCCCCTCCTTAGGTGCTTTCCAAAAGTCATCTCATTAACATAACAAAAGATAATTCTATGCTCTCATCACTTAGGAAACTCCAAGGATTTTAGGAGCTCTGTGCCAGAAACAAGACAAAGACCAAATATATATTCTTTATTATAAATCACAACATCACACCTACATATTAATCGAATAAGCTTAGGCAATTTTTATTGAAAAAAAAGCTTACTAAGTACAAGGCACTGTGCCAAACATTAGTTAACTGGGAATGGGGAGAGGGATAAAGAAATGAATTCAAATGAATTCTACCTTCAAGGAATCAATTGTCTAATGAAGGAGGCATACAGATAAAGATGAAGGAATTACTATAATTATAAGCATAAGAAGTGTTGATTGCTACCACTTACTATGAACTGAGACCTAGGCCAGAACTTAACATTACAAATGCTATTTTACATATACAAACTTGAATGTTTACAACAATATTCCAAGGTAGTTATTATTTTTCCTGTTTCTGAGTATATACTATCCACTATATTTTATTAGGTATATTTTGAGGCTTAGAAACATTTCTGGAGGAAGGCTTATTTAAAGGGAACGATTTAAAGGGAATGATTATTTCTAAATGGAGGTGTCACTTAGAACGGTGACTGTCAAGGTAGCCTTGGAGCTGACTCTTCTTTCAAAAGAGGAGCAGACTTTCCATTGATCTTGTGGGTAGAGAAGGCATTTTAGGCACAGAGAAAAGATTGACCAAAATTCAAGAGGCAAAGTAGTAGAGGTCATATTCGGGGAATTCTGGTGGATTTAATATGGTTGCACAGAAGAGCAGGGAGTGAACAAAGAGAAAGATACAGCTTTTGAGCTTGAGAGGGCAGGGTATTAGAAGAGGGTATTACTCACCCAGGGAAAAAGTAATTGGAAAATCTAGCCATTCTAAACTTTTTCAAAGTTGACAGCTAAATCAGCTTGCATAACAGCACATAGACCTACCCACCTGCTTAGTTTCTAATGCAATTTACTGAAAATTTGTGTCTTCCTACGCACTTCTTCATGACTAATTCGACCTGTGCCAGATAGTGGTTTTACAGCAGCTACAGTCAACATGAAAAGCTCCTTTTTCATGATAATTTTCTATTCTCTTTCTGGTCTACTGAGTTTCTAAGCAAAATTTTTCTTACTCTTTTGTTCGCTCTTACAGGCTTGCAGAAGTTGTGCTCTTCTCATTGTGGGCTGGAGAAGAGTGTGTGGGCTGCCAAAGGCAAACATAATACAGGTGAGTTATGAGGGTAGATTTTCAGGTGCTCCCACCAACTTTGCTCTTCAGTACAATGGAGTAGCCACTCCAGTCTGTGGGAAGTGAAAATTTAACACTAATTTGCATATCACATTCATGTTATTAATTATCAATGTGACACTTTAGCTTATTATGCAGTTTGTAAAGCACATTCATATCTGTAATTTATTTAGTTCTATCCCAAGCTTCTAGTGAAATTGCATTTACTTAGAAATGTCTTTTGCAAAATCTTACATACAAAAACCTTTGTACCATTTGTTCTTAAGAAATGTGTTCACATGGGGTGCCTGGGTGGCTCAGTCAGTTAAGCATCAGTCTCTTGGTTTCAGCTCAGGTCATGATCTCATGGGTCTTGAGATCAAGTCCCACATCCTGCTCTGCACTCAGCAGGGGCCCTCCTTGAAGATTCTCTCCCTCTGCTCTTCCCCAACCCCCTCTCTCTCCTTCAGATAAATAAATAAATCTTTGAAAAAAAATGTTCACATTATAAAATAGTAGCTTGGTAAGTATTAATAAATTAATTAGCTAAAGATCACTGCCAAACCATTTGATATTCACTTACTTACAACTTTTAATGTAAGATATTTAATATACGTTATATAGAATCTATATTATATATATAGGCAGTCCCTGACTTATGATGGTTTGACTTACAGTTTTTCTGCTTCATGATTGTGCAGAAGTAATAAGCATTCAGGAGAAACTATACTTTGAATTTTGATCTTTTCTGGGCTAGTGATATGTGTACCATACTTTTTTTTATTTACTTATTTTTTTAATTTAAATTCAATTAACTAACATATAACATATCATTGGTTTCAGAGTAGAGGTCAGTGATTCATTGGTCTTATATAATACCCAACGTTTATTACATGTGTACCATACCCTTATGATTCTCTGGGCAGTGTCAGCCACAGCTCCCAGCCAGACAGCCAAACAATCATGAGGGCAAAGAACCGATACACTTAGAATCATCCTGTACCCATACAACCATTCTGTTTTTCACTTTCAGTAGAGTATTCAGTAAATTACATGAGGTCACCAAAACTTTATTATAAAATAGCCTTTGTGTTAGATGACTTTGCCCAACTGTAAGTGTTCTGAGCACATTTAAAATAGACTAGGCTAAGCTACGATGTTCTGTAGGTTAGGTGTACCATGCTATACATCAGGTCCTGAGGAACCTCCATACTATTTTCATAGGGGCTATGCCTGTTTATATTCCCACCAACAGTTCACAAGGGTTCCTCTTCCTCCACAACCTTGCCAACATTTATTATTTCTTGACTTTTTGATAATAGCCATTCCAACAAGTATGAGGTGCTATCTCATTGTGGTTTCAACTTGCATTTCCCTAATGATTAGTGATGTTGAGCATCTTTTCATGTACTTCACCATTTGTATGTCTTCTTTAGAAAATGTCTATTCAAGTCCTTTATCCAGTTTTTAATAAATTTTTTTTTGCTGTTGAGTTGTAGGAGTTCCTTATATATTTTGAATATTAACTCCTTATAGGTCGTTTGCAAATATTTTCTTCCATTCTGTAGGTTTCCTTTTTTTGCTGATTGTTTATTAGCTGTTGAGAAGCTTTTTAGTTTAATTTAGTCCGACTTGTTTAATTTTACTATTGTTGCTGGCACTATTTGTGATTTTTTTTTTTGTCATATCCAAATGTTTGTTGTCAAGGAGCATCTTCCCTATGTTTTCTTCTAGTAGTTTTATACTTGTGAGTCTTCCATTTACATCTTTAATCCAGTTTGAGTTAATTTTTGTGAGTGGTGTAAGAAAAGGGTCTAATTTCCCTAGTCTGTATGTGGTTATTCCGTTTTTCCAATGCTGTATTGGTATTATTAATATATCCTGTGAACTCTGTTGCCATGACTCCACCTTTGAAAAATGTTCTGCTTCCTTCTGTCAAAGTCAGATTTCTGAGACTATAACTAAAAACCAATCTGTTATCTTAGGATGCCTCTCAGAAATCAGTAGGCCACCTTTTTTCTGGTATAAAGTTTGCTATTCTTTCTGTAGTACTTAACATCATTCACTATTTTGCCTCTAGATAGCTTTCTTGTATTAAGTATTATACACAGGAAATTATCAGAAATTTTTGCATACCCAGAAGAAGGTGGAATGAAAATTGGCAAGGATAAATGATGAGTCAATGAAGAATCACATGACTAAAAACAGGCTTTTGGATAACATTAAATGACAATTAGAATATTAGCAGGAACTGGTATTTATCAAGTTATTCTACGTGCTGAGGACTGTGTTAAACTGTGTGGGTTGACTCCTCTCAGCAACACTATGAGGCCAGGGTTCCTATCAAATACAGATTAGATGAATGAGGATCAGACATGTGAAGTAACTTGTCTGTGGTCTAGCCACTTCTTCCCTAGTAGGGGCTTGAACCAGGACTTGAATCAGATCTGCCTCCTAAAAAGACAGAGCTCTTGACCATTTACAGACATTGGTGCAATCCTAAAAATTAGTGACACACAAAATTTCCAACTGTGGAGATCAGAACTAGAAGTGTTGTTAGAAAAGGAATATTGTTAGTTTGTCTTCAGACGTGTGTATGAGATAGTATTTTTACATGATAAGCACTAAAATCCTATGTGTAGATAAATAAATGACTAAAGAGGAGAAGGATAATTTACTAGGCAACTCTAAGTGGATTTTTTTTTAAAGTCCACAATTTCAAGTTCTTATTTTTATCACAAGTGAGTAATTTGTCACACTTAGATTCACCTGTAATATTAAATGGTGTGTCCTTTCTGTCCTAGTATATGCAAATTTCATAGACTTTCCATTTCTTTTTAAGATTTTATTTATTTATTTGAGGGAGAGAGCAAGCATATGAGAGGGGGGCGGGGCTGAGGGAGAAGGAGAAGCAGACTCCCTGCTAAGCAGGGAGCCCAACATGGGGCTCTATCCCAGGACCCTGAGACCATGGCCTGACCCAAAGACAGACACTTAACCACCTGAGCCACCCAGACCCCCAGAGTTTCCATTTATAATCAAGAAATTGACATCCTGGGGCTAACCTGTTTCCTTGTTAGCAAGGCCTAGGCTTCCAAAGGCTCCAGAACCAGGTGACCACAAACCAGACCTATCAGAGAAGACCTCTTGCCTCCTTTCTGAAGCCCCATGGAAACAATCCTCTGTACATTGTACCCATTTTTGTATATTCCTTAATGTCAAGTCAGGGTATTCACTAGTTTGTTTTTTCTTGGGAGTAAGAGGCAAGTTTTGTTGCATTTAGCTTGTTTTGTTTCAAACCACGTTATTAAGGTATGATTGATGTACAAAAGTTGCACTTAATGTATAAACTTGATGAATTTGGAGATAAGTATACACCTGTGAAACCATCACCACCATCAATGTCATAAACATATCCACCACCTCCAAAATTATCTTCCTCTCCCCTTATTTTTTTTTCTTTTGTGGCAAAGGGAATGGTGGTGACCAGGGGCTGGAGGGTGGGGGGAAACAAAAAGGGTACAAAGGGTCAAAAGGGTACAAAACTTCAGTTATGCAAGTTGATTAAGTTCTGGAGATATAGTTATGGTATAGTTAACAACACTGTATTATGTACTTAAAATTTTGCTAACAAGGTAGATTTTATGTTGCATTTGTTTGTTCGCATCAAGAGACTGTTGCAATTCCATTGTTCCAGTTACTCTGGTCAAACTCTTTATAGTCTCCTTGATAGTTCCTACTTTCCATATAGGTTAGTTAACTCATCCTGTGTTCAGAATCTATGCATTACCCAACTGCTTCTTATCGCCTTCACTGTTACTACTCTGGTCTAAAAGACCATCACCTTCCCCCTCCCCAGAAAATTTAAATACCTTCTAACTAGTGTCCGCCATAGTCTTGACTCCCCCCTCCCCCCCTCACACATTCTTTTCTTGACAGAGCAGCTGCAACAATTATTTTACAAGTTAAATCAGATAATACCACTCCTCTGCTCAAAAACCTCCAAAGGCTTTTATCTCATACAGACTTACTTAACATGAGCTGCCATTCCCAATTACCACACCTGATTTCAGCTCCTACTGATGATCTCATAGGGCACAGGGCCTCCTTGTAGTTCCTCCCACCTCTGGGCTATTGTATTGTTGCAGCTTCTGTCTGGAACACTAATGCCCCAGACATGCCCATGGCTTATTGCCTCACCTCCTTCAGGACTTTGTGCAAACATCACTCCCTCAGTGGAATGCTGAGTAGGCCTTCGCTGGCCATCATACTTAAAATTGCATGCCTCTGTCCCACCCCAGGGCACTTATTTTTCTTCACAGGACTTATCTGATATACTATCTTTTGTTATTTTCAGAGTGTACATACATTGGAGAAAAAAATTTTCTTTGTTTTCTGTTTTTCTAGGCACTGATCACTACCCTCAGTGCCTAGAACAGTGCTTGATTAAATGGTAGGTTCTCAAAAATATTGCTGATGAAATGAACTATACAGTAATGTGTCCTTAAATAAGTGGTATTAATAGAAGTTTATAATTTCTCTGACGTGAATTGTAACATTAATCTGAGACCCTTAGATAGCAGTCTCTGCTTTTGTTACATGTTCTAAACATAATCATTAGCCAAGTCCATGACTACTGTGTATGTGTTTGTGTGTGTGTGTGTGTATATATACACACATGATTCCCTAGTATAAAGCAGAGCACTAATTGCCTCCCACACTGAAGACTGATAGTCTTCCCGTCTTAAAGCCAGATTAGTAACTGTGGGGAGATTCATATGATTCTTCTGGGATAAAGGTCCAGATGTTCCCCTTAATGTATTAAAAGCTTCCCTCTGAACACAGCTCTTATTCTCCTGGACATGGTAGATGATCAAATATCAAAGGAATATAGTTTACTTCCATTTTCTTAGGAAATTCTATCTCAAATTAATTCCAAATTATTGATGGAGAATGTAATTCAATCTTCATTGTTACAAACCAGAAATTATTGCTCCTATTTACCATTTTATTCTAAAATAACATCCTAGAAAAGTGCAATCTTAGCACCTACCCCTTCTATTCTGCAAATAAAAAGAGAAAGCTAGCAGTTCTGTTAAAAAAAAAAAAAAGCAATATCAGCAATATTTTTGAGAACCTACCATTTAATCAACACGCACTGGAGTGACCTTCCTTTATTAGGACATGTACTCATTCATTCATTCATCACAATATTTCAGTGGATATCCTTTGCAACAGACACTGAGGTAGGTGCAAAAGTACATGAAGAAAATGGAAAAGAACATTAGATTCAGAATTAGAAGAACAGACTGGGGCATATAATAGCAGTGTGACCTTGGCAAGTAATCATATTTTTAATGAAGAAAATGAAGGTGATAATACACATTTCACAAACCTAGATTTTTGTGTGAGTACTGAAAGAATTGAGTCATAAAATCACTTGTAAAATGCTATATAAATATAAGCTTTTTTACATAAAATAAAATATGATCATAAGTTATTTCATAACATAATAAAAAGGAAGTATGTAAGAAAGAAAGAGATTTAGAGAAAGAGAACATGACTGCAAGGGATATCTTCTGAACATAAAAAATTCAACAGGAGAAGGATATATAAATGTTAATAATAAAAAGCAACATCTACCTGTCCATAAAGAGATAGAAATACAATTTGCGGGTCCTCAGTCGAAAGTTTAATTTCAATGTGGCAAATTCCATAAGGGCTTATCAACAGAGCAGCATTTGAGTGATGCCTTGAAATGGAAGTAACTCACTAGCAGGTCATTTGTCCCCTCTTATAAGATGGCTTAGGAGATGATTATTGCACTAATATAGCATGGCAGTCAACTACATGAGCTTTAGAGTCATGTTACTTTTTTTTTCAAATCTTAGTTATGCATTTCCCTAGCTGCAGGATTTTGAGTATATTCCTTAATTCCTCTGTTCCTCAATTTCCCCATTTATAGATTTGAGATAATATTACTGACCTCAGAAGTCTAGTATGAGGATTAAGATAAGTGCTTAGCATACTAAGCTCCCATTCAATGTTAGTTGTTGTTATTCTGTTTATTAGTGCTATTATTATTGTAAGTGAGGCAGCATACAAAATTCCTGTTGCCAAAAATGGATTTTCAGGAATACCGTGCGGCAAAATGAGGTGACCCCTTAGTATGATAAGTGAGAATGGTAAGTTGGCCATCGGGACGTCCCTTCTTTCTTTTTGTTTTTGTCTAATTCTCTATGTTAGTGTCTCCACTTTCCAGTGGCCCTTGCTGCAATCCCACCTGGTGCTCAAAGATTTGGGCTCTTCTTTTCTTTAGGACTCCAGGATTCAGGAATCAGGGAACACAAGAAATAAGTAAGTGATAAACCAATTCAAGTTATATTAGTAATAATTTAATGAGTTTTTTCTCCATTTTTAATAAAAGGTGTTCAGTGAATATAATAAGAAGCAAAAAATAAACACTTTATCTGGGGGTATTCTAATAACCTCCCAAACAAAAAATCATGCTTTATAAATACAGACCCATCAGCAGCAGCAGCATCAAGCTATTTAACACTGTATAGCTATTTATAAATCATATCCAGTTATTACTGGTTTTAATCCCAACAGTTTTACAAGTTAAATAAGTGTTACTTTTTATTTTATATGTAATCTTTTTTTTTTAAAGATTTTATTTATTTATTTGACAGAGAGAGAAACAGCTAGAGAGGGAACACAAGCAGGGGGAGTGGAAGAGGGAGAAGCAGGCTTCCTGCGGAGCAGGGAGCCCGTTGCAGGGCTCAATCCCAGGACCCTGGGATCATGACTTGAGCTGAAGGCAGACGCTTAATGACTGAGCCACCCAGGCACCCTTATATGTAATCTTTGTATCCTTTTTTATAAATTCTAGGCAGGTTTGTAAGTATGTTATTTGAAAAAAAGAAAAAGAAAAGGAAAAAAACAGCTGTGATGATCATACCTACCTGTGGTATTCAAATTATTCAGATGATGAGCAGTCCATCTAGTTAATCAGTCTATAAAAATCTCTGTATTTTATATTATTTCCAATCTCATCAGTCCATAAAAATGGCCAGAGTCCACTCTTTTTCTAGTCCTCACCCTTTTCCCTCCCAAAATTTGAGTTTTTCTAGCTCTGTGTTTCCTCTTTGCTCCCAGCTGAAGCAAACTCTGAGTTTGTTGCAAGTTGCTGGAACAAGGTTCACATGAAGCTCAGAATATCTAAAACTCTTTTAGGGTCTCAGAAGGACAAGTGGATAAGTTAGGCAGGCAGTCCACAATATCCCAAAGGGAATGGTAAATAGAACTAAACCTCAACTTCAGGGAAAGTGTGATGAGTTGGAGAATTAGAGAGGAGGCACTGACCTTTCAGTTCCACTTGACCTTTGACAAGTGATAACCAAGTTTCAGTTTTAATAGATCCCCCAATTTTTCCAAGTTACAAATCCAAATATTTATATAAATATCTCAATTTAGAATGTTGGCAATGCCTTCCAATCCTTAAAAAAAAATTCTAGGTAAGCCGAATAAAAGGACCCCAAAGCCAGATTTGTCTCTTGTTAATAAACCCGAAATCTCTGCTTTATAAGCTTCAGAATTTTGAGAAGGGACAAGATAAACAAAACTTAGCCCTGTTAATATTGCCTGTCCTTCACCAAGTGGCTGATGAGTTACACCAATATTTTGTCCCTTTATTCTGTTTTACTAAAGGCCTATCATCTCCACTGGGGGTAGGGGTGAGAACAGAAAGGGTGAATAGAGAATAAAATTATCTCCTGCTACTAACAAATGAGGGACCTATGGTTCAAGTATTTTTTTTTTAAGATTTTATTTATTTATTTGAGAGAGAGAGCATATGAGAGGGGGGAGGGTCAGAGGGAGAAGCAGACCCCCTGCTGAGCAGGGAGCCGGATACAGGACTCGATCCCGGGACTCCAGGATCATGACCTGAGCCAAAGGCAGTCGCTTAACCAACTGAGCCACCCAGGCGCCCCCTATGGTTCAAGTATTTATTCTAGATGGGGTCACTGTAGTTTCTGGTTTGCCAGAGACAGTCCGTATTTATAGCTGTTATCCATCCAGTGTAATCATTAGTAATGATTCCTTTCATACTCAAAAGTATGCCAGTTGGGGAAATAAGTTTTGTGGTGGCATTAGTACTGGTTACAAGTGTCATAGCTGTTGACAGACCAAAATCACATGAATGCAGGGACACAAGTCAATAACTGCTAAGTGCTGAGATAAAACCATTATTATAGTGTCCAGACTCAAAGCCAGATTAGCTGACTCTACGTTCAGAACTCTTTCCACAATCCAGACTGTTTTCTACATTAAATATCAGAGACCTATTTTGTAGACACCAGAACTAAGGCTAAGAGAAACAAAATATACTCGGGCACACATTTTAGGAAGTAACAGAGCACAGATTTTAACAGATCTTCTGAAGTCAAGGCTGCATACTTGCCCAACCACCTCCCTGTTTGGAAACCAAATACCAAGCATTATGTTAAACATAAATCATTACACTAAAGGTACAATTTGGTGATGCATCTGTTCAGAGAAATAGAAACCTGAGAAGAAGATTAATCATTAGGGACATGACTAACTGGCACAAAAGAATCAGAACAATTCATGATTCTATATAATTAGGTGCTAAATTATTTGGTGTAAGGATGAACAAGTTCAGAAGAGACTTCATGTGGGCTGGTATATTCGAGGAAGAGGTGGCACATCAACTGAGCCTGGGAAAACTTGGATGATGAACAGCAGATGGAGAGCATTCCCCAAAGAGGAAACAAAGAGAAGTATTTTGGGCTGTTTTTGTGAGGCAGATCAAAGAATATATTCTGACCCAAACAGAGTTTGTCCTAGGAAGTCCAGAGAAATCTGGTGGATAAATTAGTTTGGGCCGCATTATGAGAATGTCCTTAATGTTTAATTTTGTTTTACCCATACGTATACATAACTTTACATAAATGCATACATGTGGTTATTCACATGCTTTTGAATGTATAATTGTTTTTCTTTTTCCCTTTTTTGGTTTCCTTCTCTCTCTCTCTCTCTTCTTCCATCCAGTTGTATTAACCTACCTACCCATATTAACAGCCCAGTACGTAGCTTTCTATATATTTTCTCCCTGTCCAACGAATCAGATAGATGCCCTAGTAGGAGAAACCATAATTTACCATATTGCTGGGTATGAGCTTTGTTCCAGTGTTTTGCTACCAAGACCAATGATGCAGTAAGCACCCTGACATGTGGGTCATTATTTATGGCTGCTTTGTTTGAATGGGATAGACTTCTAAGAGATGGATTATTGGTTAAAATAGGCTGTAACGCTCACAATTCCAAAGCAATATATGAAAGAATGCTTTTCCCAACATTCCCTATAAAAATAGATATCATGGCTCCTTTCCATTTTTGCTAATGTGAAGAGCTTAAAAATATACCTTACTATTTTAACTTACATAGTTCCCTACCAGAGAAAATTTTTTTTCATTTTAAATTGTTTTTTTTTTTATTATAATCTTACAATGTGGTCTGTAAATACTCTGCATTATTTTTTGTTGTTGTTTTGCTTTCCTCTTCCTTCCTTTTGTTCTTTTTATTAATCAGGGTTCAATCAGCAAAGCAGAATGAGATATATTTTAAGTATTATGGAATAGGGATTTATTATAGGAATGAGAACTTACCCAATTATTGGAGTTTTTGGAGAATAGTCCAAAAAGGGATGTTGGGGAATCAGAGAAAAGCCACTAACCAGCTCTCCTGAAGCACTTGGTATGACAAAGGAATCAGAGTTTGTTAGGGATTCTGGAGTGGGACCATGATGGAGCGTTGGTGGCACCCCCTCAGGAAAGACTATAGCTTCTACACCTGCGGGTGGCATGGCATGTCCATAGAGAAAAAAAGAACTGGACATGGTACTGGGAAAAACTGGGGCTAGCTAGACTCTGTCTACACCTGTGCCATTTTCTCATTGCTTGAAAGCACAGTGACCTTCAGAGTGTAGTGGCTACACTCCTTTAACTTTACTAGTCTTGCACAAATGTCTTTTTGATCAGCTTTAACCTGGAACCATATTGGGAAGGCAATTCTGGAGAACATAGCTGTAGTTTAGTGAAGTTGACACAAAAGGAACATAATAAAGCACATGATCGATTTTTGTGAATGTCCGCAGAGTACAAAGATAATGTATGATGATCTTATAAACTTCTCTTAAAAGAAGTTCATTGGTTGTAGTAAGTCAATCTAGATCTTTATTTGTTATTTGGTCCACTCTACTGTTTAAATTTTTTGAGAAGTATATATTGTCTTCCATTACAATTGCAATTTTGTTGATTTGATTGTCTGTTTTGCTTTTGTATTAAAGGCTGTACAGTTTGGTGTGTAAAATATATGACTTATATCTTATTTATAATTTATACCTTTATCTTTAGGTAATGTGCCTCTTTAACATTTTAGTCCTTCTAATGTGAAATTCATCATGACTGATATCAATATTGCTAGACTTGCTTACTTATTTGCATTTACCTGGAATCACTATGACCACCCTTTATTACTTTGCATTAAATATTTATTTCTCATAGAGTACATATCTTGATTTTAAACCAGTTTAATAAGTCACTGTCTTTTGTGCTGAAAAAGGAGTGCTTATATTTGGAATATTGGCCAATAACTTGATTTTATTCATTCCATTTTGCTTTGAACCTATAATTTATGTTGATTATCGAGTCCACATTTTCCTTTTCCTTATTTTCCCTGGTTTGATCAAGGTGTAATATATTTCATTTGTTTTCTCCTTGGACAACTCATCATTCTTTCCCTTTTCATTAAATATTACTTTTTATTTTCCTTGTTCTCATAATCAAATCAGTTAAACCAAATTATTTGTCTATTAACATACATACTTCTCATTTGCCTTTTGTTGATCCCTTCCCCAATAAAAGAAGATCTTAAGACTATTTTCACCTTCTACTTTTCCTTTCTAATTCTCCCCTCCTTAGACTTCTGTAACATTCTTACTTCCAGAACTCCCAAATACCTGGATTTATTGAAATTAATAATTAGAATTTATTTCATAGTGTTTTCTTTTCAATAGCCATTTATAATTCTTATATTAAGTATCCCTGGAGAGTGTATTATTGTCCATTTGAATTTAATTAGGTAAATAAAAATTTGAGACTATAAAATTTTATTTTTCTTTTATCTTGAGGTCTTTTTTCTAAGTCAACTTTTTTTTTTTAAGTAGAACCCATAGTGTTTAATCAAACAGACTATGTAAGTTATATATTCCTCAAATTATTGCAAATCCTCAAATTTCTTCCTAGACTTGAGAATAATTATATCTTGTGTAGAGGTATGTGAATCTGTGATGAAGTCATTTATATCATCAACCTGCAGAGGCTATTCTAGCTTCCAGCATTGCAGATTAAAAAGTGTGATCAGTTTCTTTTTGGTTTTCCTAAGTCAATATTTTACTGATTCCTTGGTGACAAAACCTAATTTGAAGACTGGAAAATATAGTCACTCGAGTTAACATGCAAACTTTCCTGCAAGGGACTGTAAGAAAATTCTTGATTTTATTGTATAAAATGTGATGCTATAGTTTTTTTTGTTTGTTTTAAATTTTTAACCACTGTTTTACAATAAAACACCACAAACGTGGAATACTTAGGACTTCAAATATTTAGGGATTATATAACCATTTGCTATCTATTCTTAAAGAAATTACAAAGATGCACTGTTCTTCTGGTATAAAGCTTGCAAAGCCTAAAAGTATATATCATGGCTGAATTTGGCACATAGATTCCAGTATATATTTGTTAAATATACTGAAAAAATATGTAGCTTTCTCTTATTATTTGTAGAAATTATAGGAAGGGAGGAAGAAGAACTTTATTTGATATAAAGTATGATTTACTGTAAATTCTTCAAGGTAATATTATGTGATCATCTCAGTGATGCTAACATAAATTATTTAGATTTACTGTAATGAATACAAGGGCTATAACTGACACATTGATTATTTGATACATAAATGTTTTCAAATTGCCAATATTTATTTTTTAAGTAAATTCAATGGTGTCACATTAAATAATTAATTCAATAATCTTTTCATTCTATAGCTTTTATTTTGGCAAACTGTCTCTTCATCATATCAGTGTTTAATTTCAGACTCCACTCAAGTTCATATTGCCACAAAGTTTATATTTGTAGATTTTCTGTACCATTTCCACTATTTTCCTTCAGAGATGAAAGAGGAATAATCCTGGTCAAACCAGCCATAAGGATTGTATTTCTGAAGTCAGAGCAGAAATTCTCTTCCAACTGACAAGAATCCTAGAATATGAGGGGCAGAATAGAAGTTAGGAAGCATCTAATCCATCAACCTTCTTACAGATAGGACACCTTGCACCAAGAAGGCAAAGTGATTTGCACACTGCTAGACAGCATGCCGGTTTATACCCCACGATCAGTATATAAGCTCTAGACTCCCAAAGTAATGTCATCCCTTCCACATTTCTCTGCTAGGTTAAAGAGGGGGCCTCGATGGCCAAGTGCTGATTTTCTTTTTCAATTTTAAATTTGTGCTACTATTGGATTAAAATGGCATAATACATTTTCTACCCAGATTATTTTTAAATACTTTTTATCATTTTGGTTTTTTTACACTTATTTTTTTTTAAAGATTTTATTTATTTATTTGAGAGAGAGAGAATGAGAGAGAGCACATGAGAGGGGGGAGGGTCAGAGGGAGAAGCAGACTCCCTGCCGAGCAGGGAGCCCGATACGGGACTCGATCCAGGGACTCCAGGATCATGACCTGAGCCGAAGGCAGTCGCTTAACCAACTGAGCCACCCAGGCGCCCTACACTTATTTTTCTAACATAAGTAATATGTATTTGGTGGTTAAAGTGACTGCTTGACTTACTGTCCAAAACAGGACACATTTTAAAGTTTAAGCTATTAATAGTTACACTGCAACAAAAAGCAACCCAGAACATTATGTCACTCCAGGAATAAATGGAAAACAAGGTTAAAATATTAGTGAGCAAAATGAAAAAAAATTACTTCACTCATATCTTCTTTATTGTAGACTTTGATACATTTTGAATTTTATTACCATAGATCTATCTATGCATATATTTTTTTGTAAAAATGGGTCTTACACTGAAATATTCTTTTGCAATTTGTTATTAATAAACAACATACCGGGAAATAAATACTCATGCACACTATATTTTTAAAGGATTTATTTTTTTTAAGATTTTATTTATTTATTTGTCAGAGAGAGAGAGAGAGAGTACAAGCGGGGGAGCGGCAGGCAGAGGGAGAAGCAGGCTCCCTGCTAAGCAAGGAGCTGATGTGGGACTCAATCCCAGGATCCTGGGATCATGACCTGAGCCGAAGGCAGACATTTAACCAACTGAGCCACTCAGGCATCTCTAAAGGATTTCTTAATATTACATTTTTAATGTCTTTGGAAGAATGCCAAGCCAGCAGACACATTCTTTGCTCCAGCTGGACTGGTTATGTTCAAATAGAGACCACAGTGTATTCACAACCAGTCACTCCAGCTTCCCAGGGGCCACTCATATATTTTCTCTGAAAAGAAAATAGGTAACTTCAGAAGCTACTTTGTTTCTACCTCCTACTGGCAAACACCCCAACAATGCATACAGCACAGACCTACACCAGTCAGTAGAAGCATTAAGCTATCAGAATAGACACTAGCCATAGACAACTACTACCTCCACACCCAGAACTCCAGCTGAGTGTTCATGGAAAAGTTGGCTCAAAAGCATGGAAATTCAGCAAATGTGGTAGAGTGGTCAGTATGACCAGAGTATCAGTTTAAGAGCTTATGAAGATGAACAGATGTAGAAAATAAATCAATAATTATTACAGTCCTAGATTCTCAAAACAACAGAACAGAACCAATCTCTATGAAATTATCTACCTAGAATAAATAAAATCACAGAGCAATATAAAGCCACAGTCTTGCATCTAGATTTTGAAAGGTAATTAATACACTGGACTTATATTTGAATGTCTAATTATTAGACTCTTTTGACAAACAGGAGAAATGTTTGTGCTAACTTCCAAAAGTGTGCATATATAATGCATAATACAAACATAAAAATGCCATGAAATGATGTTAGTCATATTTTATAGGAATTATAGGAGATTAAATTCACATCTAACTGGCTTTATAGTGGGTGGATGTGGAAAGAAGAAGTCTTCATCTTAGAAATGGCATTGCTCTGGGGCCTTAAATGAGTAGGGGTTAGGACAACATGACTAGGATAGGAGTTTTAGGATGAGCATTCCAAATGTAGAAAACAGCAGCAGCAAAAGCAGAGAGGCTTATGAGGAAGAAAACCACTGTAGGACCAAAACTGAGTGTAAGAGAGTCTTAGAAACAAGATTAGAAAGTGCTGAAAGCCGACCATGGAGCTCCGTGAATGGTAGAACAATGAACATGGACTCCATTCTATAGGCAACTTGAAATAATGGCAAGTTTTTCAGCAGACGTAAAATATAAAATGTTTATTCCATCATCACTTACCTTGTCCCACACATCTGCCTTCTCTTAATGCTGTCTTCTTAAATCGTTTTGTGTCCCTCCCTCTTCAAAATACTGTGTAACAAGACTGCCTCAGGCTAGATTCAGATTAGGTAGGAGCTGCTGATATTCCTCCAGTGCTTTCTCTTAGTCACTTATATCCATTAGGAACCTCACTTCCGAATGCTTCTCTGAGCATCTAGCCTGGCTGTCAGCAGGACTAACCTGTTGTTATACTGTCACATGTGGCCAAGAACCCTAGGCTTTGGGGAAGCTATTGTTAAATTGTACTCCACCGGGGCGCCTGGGTGGCTCAGTTGGTTAAGCGACTGCCTTCAGCTCAGGTCATGATCCTGGAGTCCCAGGATCGTGTCCCGGGATCGAGCCCCGCATCGGGCTCCCTGCTCAGCGGGGAGTCTGCTTCTCCCTCTGACCCTCCCCACTCTCATGTGCTCTCTCTCTCTCTCTCATCCTCCCTCTCTCAAATAAATAAATAAATAAATAAAATCTTAAAAAAAAATTGTACTCCACCCTTCCATTTATCACAGCACTTGGTTTTTTGAAAAGCTTGTTTGTGCCTTTAATAAACTATGGATAGCAACTAGAACCAAGAAAGTAGTTAATCTATTAAATATATATAAAATATGTAAATGAGTTAATATAATTTCTTTTGGTTTTGCATAAGGAAGACAACTGCTCAGGTCACTAAAGCAGCATTTTTCTTGAAGCCATTTTAAAATTTTAAATTAATTGCTTTCTTTACCTATTCATTAGTAAGTATTCATTCATCTTATGTGATAGGAACTATACTGGTCTCTGAAGAAACAGGAACACTTAATCTGCTCTCAAGGAGATCAGAGTCTCCCTATAATAATGTCTCGAGGAGAGCTCTCTCTCCCCTTCTCTCTTCCTTACTCTTTGCAAATAAACCCATTACCAATGTGACTTGGCTATTTCATTTTGCCGATTAATACCTTAAATAACTAGATTCTAGAAAGGGAATGACTGCAAAGAGAATTTCTTTGTTTCAGTTTCCATTTAGGCAAAGAGAAGCAGAATTGGCAATCCCAGTTTCAGTTAAGTCATTTATTCAAAACTCAAAGAGGTAAGGACAGAACTCTCTCAGTTCCTGTGATAGAGCACAAAATGGGGAAGCTCACAATTGGCTGAGCTGAATGATCATATTTCAGAGTTCAAAGGAATAAAAAACCTCCCAGTGATGTAAAAACAGAGTTTCTTACCTCTCTGGGAGGCAAAAGTTAGCGTGGGGGCTGATAAATTAATTACCTAAGCAGGACAGGAGACAGGTGGTGAGCTGTGGGAGGGTGAATGCAGCAGAGACCTGCGCAAAGAAACAGAACAAAGAAAGCCGCTGTCCAAGACTGAAAAAGAAAAATTAGATTTGTAGAATGATAGTGAAGGAGTTTAAAAATATATGTATATAATCAATATAAAATCAGTATATATCATTTGTAGAAAGTAGAACATGTCGAAAAACATGGAGGTCTAAAAAAAAAAAATCAGCCTTAATCCTTACTTGCAAAATTAGTTATTTTGGACATTTTGGTGTTCTTCTTTCCAGTCTTTTTTTTTTTAATATTTTGCAAAACATAGTTAAGGTCTTTATATATGATAATCATGTTCCCTCACTGATCATTATATAAAATATTTTCTCATCTTTAAAATTTGAAGAAAGAAATTTGAAACCAAAAATAGTAAAAAAAAAATCAGTTTAGCCTTCCCTGATGAAGCTATTAAATATTCATTCCTAAACTTTTTACAATGGAAATGTCAGATTCAAAATATTTCCTCTTATCAGATCATAGGAGGATTTATTTTTTAGAAAGGTCTTTGTTCAAACTCTCCACTTTCAGAATACACACACATACACATACAGCTTTTTCTTCTCTTTGCATTGCCTTTCCTCTAAAGCAGATGGTGCTTGAAATTGCCTAGGCCCCTCACAAAAGCTGTTCCTCTAGCAACCTTCCTTAAAAGACGATTTTAAAACAAGCAAAGATGTTCTTTGAATTCCCTGCTAGCCAATCTGTCAGTCCAGCCTAAAATATTACTAATTAAAAGTAATCAACTTTATGAGAAGATAATTTAATCATAGTTGCACTACAGAGGTTAGGGTGCCATGGTGTTAGAAATACCAAATCACTGTTTTTATAATTAATTTCTAATGAGGTTCAAACTCTTAACTCATTCCTAGCACCAGTGCACACATCCTTGGCTCCTGCTGACTTGTGTTTGGAGAAAATCAGACAGCACAAAGAAGAGGTTCTAGGAAATTGAAGATGTCCTTATGCCTGCAAGTGTAGAGTATAGAACCATGGACTTTTAATTCTATCAACTGTTCCTCCTGATCCTGAGTTGAATTAATGCTCATATTTCAAAAATATTTCTGATTCTAATACTAGTGATTTAAAAGGGTTTGAAAAAGAAGATCAGATGCTAAGGGGTTGTAATTATAATAGTACGTGATATTTATTGAGTTTTACTTTTCTGCCATGAACTAGTCTTTAAATCTATGATCTAATGTAATCCTCACCTATGAGGTTGGGTGGTATTAGAATCCAATGAGTTGGGCTGTATCAGAATGAACTATGAGTTGAGCTATATTAGAATTTTCACTGCAGATGAACAAAACATAACAAAAGCACCCTCAGGAATTCATTTATCGCTTTGGGTTTCAATGCCCTCTTCTATAAAACAACTGTAAAATGAGGCTCTGTGGAGATAGTCTCTGAGGTTTGTTCTAGATTTTCAGTTGAAGATAAACTCACACTGAGTTAATGTTTCATACCAAGTATTTCTTCAGTGCTTGCATCCTGAGCTTTTACTGAATGTTCAACATCTTCCTTCTGGAAAAAAAATTATCCTTCATTAAAGAAGGCTGCACATTCTTCGCTATGCCTTTCCCTGAGAGTGGAATCCAGTTTCTCTCTTCTCAGTGCCCTAGCCACTGAAAACTCTAGAGAGATCTAGTCAGAACCACTAGGCTGAGCCTACCCAACCTATGAAATATCATGAGAGATATTAATAAATTGTAGTTTAAAGTTTTTAGTTTCAGAATGGTTATGCAGTCATATTTCACTGGAACGTCTTCTTGTTCAAAGCGACATTCCCTTTCCTGCCCTTGTATTATACACTACAGGTGAAATTAAAGCATGATAGTAGCTCAACCTGTTTGAGGTTTTGAAAACCTTGAAATCACTGCATCTTTCTCTTTTTCATCTGCCTTTACTTGAATTCGTCAACGGATTTAGCCTCCCAAACCTTCAAAATTCAGGAAAGCATAGACTCTTGCTGTGTCTGTTCGGTAATGTTACATCTTCCAGGAGGAACTGAGAGGTTTGAATCAGGCAGCAGGAAGAAGAAGGTAAGAGGAAGAGAGAGTGCACTGAAGAATGTGTTGAACTGGCTTCTGCTTCCATTTTGGCCACTGTGTTTTGGTCCTCCCAAAGTTACTTCACCTTTGGGTATCAGGTGTCTTTCTCTCTCAACATTTAAGGTGTTGGTTTTTATGGTCTTGAGAATTCTTTGTTGTTCCGGCCTCAGTTTCTTTTACAATATTAAAATTATATTCTATCTACTTTATAAGGCTTTGTGAGGATTACAGTAAGTATGGTGGATAGTGTCTTTTCAGCACCTGTTACTTAGTAGGTAATAAATGGTCCAGTGTCACTATCATATGATTCCAGGCCTCAATAGCTGAAATACAAGAGGATAACTCACATGTAATGTACTAGACATTTAACATAACTTATCTAATAAAACCATTCTAGTGGCTAAGTGGAAGTTATCCATATTTCCTATATTCGAGTTTAAGAGGGAAAGACAAAAACGTCTCTCCATCTGCTCTTGCATTCCTCTCAGAGGAGAGATCAGCTTTGCCCTTCTGTAAGTGCCAGTATTTACAGACTAACTTTTAGGAAATCAAAACTGTGCCCCGATATAATAACCAGCCTCAAAACTTGAAAAAGAGGTAATTACTTAGTGGCTCCAGAGATTTGCTCGGATTTATTTATAGTCGCTACGAAAAGTCCTCCCCTCCCTTGCCCGGCAAACCCAACGCAACGCCCACCCACACTGCGGCACTGGACGCTCTGGGGATGCGAGGTTAATTCCCCGAGTAGCCGCTAAGGGGAGCTGGACGCTGGACCGCCCTCCGGCGTTGCCATAACAACGGTGGGCGCGCAGCCTTGGGAGCAAAGTGCCAGCTCAAGCAGGTGTTGGATTGCAGCGCGCTCGCGGAGGCTCAGGGATTGTGTGGAGCCCGGGAGCCTCTCAGAGTCTGGCTGCTATTCCTCCGCCTCCCTCTCGGACAGCTTCCGAACCCAGCGGGGACGCACAGAGTGAAAATGGTCCACCATTCAGGCTCGATTCAGTCCTTTAAACAGCAAAAAGGTCAGTTGGAATCTTGGCCCCCCTCCCTAAGGGCGTCCCGTCCCCGTCTGCATGCCCTTGCAGTTGTGTAGGAGCATCCTTTCCAGGCTAATGCGACGCAGAGGTGGAGAACTCTGTGAAGTTTAAAAAAAAAAAAAAATGTTCTTTTTTTTTTTTTTTTTTTTTTAATGCTTCTTTACTCTGCCGCCAAGATGAGTCTGATTTCTGAGCCTCCGCACGGTCCCAGGGAGAAGTGGAATTCGTCATTTCAGGGACTTGATTTAATGTATTATCTCTGCTAAGACTGTTTCATTGCATTGCAGTAAACCAGCTTAGTAGGGGTTGTTTTACCAGCCCAATAGTGCTCTGAGGTTTGAGGACAGAAATACTGGACCATGTTTGCCCCAGTCTGTGATTCAGATGGCTAAGAAGCTTCACATGGACAAATCTCTTATTTGAGATGCCTTTACACAGTCCTAGATAAATGAATTTATGGAGAGTTCCAGAAGTTGGCCTGTTGAAAGGGCTCTGAAACTTTCTTGCAAAACTTAATTTTGCCCCCGTCCTATGTTTCATTCTGTGTTTCAAGCTTTTGTTATTGTTGGTAGGTTCCTCTTCTGGGGGCTTTGTATTATCTCTCTTAGCTTCTCCTTCAAGTTTCTCCCTGGATGCAGTGGTATGAGTCCCTATGTTCGTAATCAAATCAAGAAATATCCCAAGTTATCCTCACTCTTTGGTCCTTATTTTGTTGAAAAGTATTTTTCTAGAGCATGTTTGCGTTTGGAGTTGGTCCAAAACATTTATTAAATAACATAATTACCATTTTATTGAATTAATAATGGTGATGGTAATTATGCCACAGCTGACCCTAAGGTACCTAAGATATGTGAATTCTTGAATGGTAACTTGGCTCATTCAGAGTGAAGTGAATATTTACTTATGTTATTATCTATATTCTCTCTGTCCATCTGTCTATCTACAGTCAACAGTTGTTTCTATGTAGATCTTTGACTTTTTTAAAGCAAAATCTGGATGGACATCCTAGGGATAATTTAGTAGGGATTCCTGCATTAGGCAGAATATGGGACTCAGTGAGCTTCAAATTCCATAATTTTATACTCTGTTACAGTCCAAGTTCTCTAGGTTCTTTAAAAAATTTGTTGAAATTGGGAGTGGGGTGAGACACTGTCTGATTAGACAAAAATTTAACATATTGTGCAATTCCACGTCAAATTTAAGTGTGCCAAAGAGAATTAAATTGTTTCAAGAAGTCATGTTCTCTTTAATCATTATTTTAAACACATGTACACTTTCAGAATGAAGACAAAGATGATAGGAACTTTACCCCAGCTTAATACAATTAATAGTCTTCTCTGATGCGTGGCTGTAAGTGACTCATTTCTGGAACCTGGAACCTTGAAATGGTCCCCACACAACTTATTATGTATGGATACATATTTTGTTTTTAAAAGCTAACAACTGCCAATTTAAGGACCACCTGTGATTGCTCAAAGTGGGCTATAAAAATTATACAAATCGTAGTTCTTCATATTGTCCAAAAACATTTGGTTTCCTTTATGATGCATTATGAGCCATTTATTTTCAAGTCTTTTACTTTTTGGCACAAAAGGCAAATTTAGCAGAAGGATAAATGTGGAGAGGAGGAGGGATAGGAAAAGAAGCACCAATAAAGTGGTTCTGGTTAATTGTTTCTTAACCATGAATGGGCATTCCAAAAAGACATACCAAACTGAGGATTAGCTACTTTGATCTTTCAAAGAAGAAGCAAAATAAGATTTTAGATGCTTTCTGACCCAGGAAGCATGAGACAGAATGCTTTTAGGGGTGCTTTTCACCATAACATTAACCTGAAAACTTCACATTAAAATGGAGAATATGCTGGAGCTCTGGAGTTATAATTGCTAAGCTCGCTTTGTAACTAGCGTAACAACCTTGAGCAAAGTTTTTAATTTCTTTGGACTCTGCTTCCTTGAAAAGGTTGAACTCCTGACCCCTACAGGCTTTTTGATTTCTCTTTCTCTGTTCCTTGGGGAAGGGCTGGTGGCAATGTGAAAGCAGAGATAATTTCTTCCTGAGCCAAAGAGGAAAGCCCTGCTTTTAGTTCACAAGAAATAATTTAGGGGCGCCTGGGTGGCTCAGTCGGTTAAGCGTCTGCCTTCGGCTCAGGTCATGATTCCAAGAGTTCTGGGCTGGAACCCCTTTTCTTCTTCCTCCTCTGAGCTCACTGCTCAGCAGGGAGTCTGCTTCTCCTTCTGACCCTCCCCCCTCTTGTGCTCTCTCTCTCCAACATCTCTCTCTCAAATAAATAAATAAAATCTTAAAAAAAAGAAAGAAAGAATTTAGCTGAGTAACCCAGTTTCTGGGGATGACTTTTTGTTTTAATCAAATGAAATTAATGTTTGTTTTTTATTTTTATTTCAACTTTATAATACCTAGAAGGAGCATGAGGTATTCAGAAAACACCCTTATGGTAAGACTTAAAAAATGTTCACCATCACTTGAGAAACAGACACACTCTTTTAAATTCTCAGCAAGCCAGGAGACGTTTCCTTCTATGAGAACTATGTAGTAATCAATCCCTGAGCCAAATTCCCTCACTGATATTACTCAGCGTTTTTCAACAAGTCGATAGAGATGTCAGAATCGTTATCTGTAAAACCAAATTTCTCCATTAATTTAATCTGCGATCTTCATTTTCAGCCCTGGAATTTAATTCTACATATTCTGCTTACAAGTTTTGTTCTTTAAGATCTCCAAGCTTCAGTTACTTCCTCTGTGAAATGAAGATAATATCTATATTGCGAAGTCCTAATGTGTTCAGCAGTTTGGCACACAGATTGGGGCTCATAAATATAGTGAATAATTAATAATAATAATAATAATAATAATGATAATGATAGTTACTCTTCTTCCCAGGCCCATCTGCCTTTTTGTTGACTACTTAGTAAAAAAATGCCCTCAGCAGTTCCGTTATGTTGTTGCCCTTTATTTTACTTTGTCTCACTTTTGTTATTTTGGGGTATTTTTAAGGAAAATGAGACTCCAGACCATCTAAAGATTCCTTACAATAGTCTTGAGTTACAATCACAAACTACCCAACTTGGGACGCCTTGGTGGCTCAGTCGTTAAGCGTCTGCCTTCGGCTCAGGTCATGATCCCAGGGTCCTGGGATCGAGTCCCACATCGGGCCCCTTGCTCAGTGAGGAGCCTGCTTCTCCCTCTCCCTCTGCTGTTCCCCCTGCCTGTGCTCTCTCTCTCTCTCTGACAAATAAATAAATAAAAATCTTAAAAAAAAAAAAAAAAAAAAAACTACCCAACTCCTATGCCCACTTCTTGGGAAAGCCTCTCAAAAACTCCCATAGAATAAGTTTAGATATTCATTTAATAATTTCAAAATTTCACTGCAAATCAAATGTACTTACTCACGCTCCATTCAACCAATATTTACCAAGCTCTTGCCGTGTGCCAGGCAGGGTGCTTAGCAATGGCATTGTCAAGAACACTTTCATTCTTGAACCTATTACTGCAAAAACCTTCTTCAGAGAACTTTACATAGTAGGAAGTCTGAGAGGTTTGCTAAACACAACCTTTATGCAAATTATAGGAAACTCTGCATTTTTCTAGGAAGATGTTGACATTTTTGTTTATTGACAACGCCAGTTTTGTTTTCTGAAGAGACCTACATGTATTTTTAATTTTTTATATTTTTAATTTTTTATTCCACTTTAAATTTTGCATTGTTTTATTAAGAGGCTTAATAAATTAGGAAGTAAAATGAGAGAATTCGGGGAGCAGAGCATTCCACAGTTTGTTTATTTCTGAAGTCTCAAGGGTACACCGGAGTGTATTATGCTTACTGAGAACTGGGAGTGTGTGTTTGCCTTTGCCTTCGCACATATTGGAGGAACACATTAGCTGGCAAGTGAGCAGTGATATCTGGTGAAAGTCCAACTGTGCTTCCCAGCCTGGCTTGCTCTGTTCACTTGATTTAGGATGGATTCATGTGTCATGCAAAAGTGGGCAAAAAAAAGGACAATGTGAGTTCTGGCTTCTGGTGGCTGTTATTTATCAATACAGCCAGCAAGACTTTCAGGGAAACCATAGGTCACATCAAACACAGCCTGTCCTAAAAGGCTTGGGCTTAATGGGATTAGCTGAAGCTGTTAAGTGATTCATCATTATTCTAAGGGACATTTGGTTAAACATGAAAAGAGTGTTTTTAAAAATTCCATGGAATCAAACACCTCCTACTCAAAAAGTGGTTTAATCATAATAATCTTTACACATACATGGGAATCTGCAGACCACAAAGCACTTACATTCTCTTTTTTTCAAAATAAATTACTTGCTATGGCAAGTACCCACCTGTAAAGCCTCTCAGCAACCATCCTGCTTTGTGTCCAGTTCCCAGTTCACAATACCCTGAAGGGACATTGTTGGGGGAAATACCTAGTTTCACAATCTCTGATATCTACTGTGGAAGTCCCGTTTTCCTCTCACTCATATCTTTAGGATCTAGAACTTTCCTATGCTTTTCCCCTGGTAAAACCAGGAAAAAAATATGAAGCCATTTATATACTGATAGAAATGCATTCACACATGTGTACTGACTCTCCCTGGTATTTTGACAGTTGATTCTTTTATTTATGACCGAAGAGAAGGCATTGCCTCTTGTTAAAATAATTCCTACCACATAGGAGAAAAAAAGTTGAGGGAAAATATTACAGAGTCAGAAACTGTACTTTTCTCAGGCTGGTACTGAATATCAGCATGATCATTACAAAGGATTGGGCATCGAATCTAAATGAGAACCCCTCAGGTCTTCTACTCTGTCTTAATTTCCACCTTTCTCTTTCTTTACTTCCTCAGTAGATTTCCTACATATTTACAACTCTAGTTCCCCAGTGATAATCTCCCAGTGAGGAGAGCCCAACTATGAAGAGAATGTAGAGATATTTCAATCCAAATAGAAAACACATATGTCTGGGACCATTTCTTTAAAAATGCTGCATACCTCAAATGGCTCAGAAGAAATACTGTGTCGCTTCAAAGTAAATGAAAGTAAATGATGGCTTTGAATTAGCAAAAATAGTATAGAATTTGTGATAAATAGATATCCTCTACTTAGGAATGAAGAGAAGTGATAACATTTAAAAGAAATTCCATCCATGGGGCGCCTGGGTGGCTCAGTCGTTAAGCGTCTGCCTTCGGCTCAGGTCACAATCCCAGGGTCCTGGGATCGAGCCCCGCGTCGGGCTCCCTGCTTGGCCGGGAGCCTGCTTCTCCCTCTCCCACTCCCCCTGCTTGTGTTCCCCTCTCTCGCTGTGTCTCTCTCTGTCAAATAAATAAAATCTTTAAAAAAAAAAAAATTCCATCCAAAGTAATTATAAGATAAAAATATGAGTGTTTCAAAGCTATCTAGAAGTTTGGTTATCCAAAACATCACATTTCTCGAGGATTCTAAAGAGCTGAAGTCTTCATGTGAAGCTAGGATTTAACATTTTACTCTGCCTATAGATGTTACTGAAAAAAGAAATATTGGGGACTGGTAATTATATAAACCAACTTCTCAAAAGGACTCAAATCTTAAAAAAAAAAAAAAAGCCTTTTTCTGTTTATTATTTTAGTATTTTACAATTACATAGATGTTTAGAAAATATTAATGTAAAATTTGTAGATCAATGTTAAATAGGTGTACCTTGATGAAAAGAACATGGACTCAAATTCCCTGTGATTGAATTCTGTCACTATCTCTGTAACTTGGGAATCTACCTTTCCTGAGCCATAGGTTCTTTATCCAAACTCATGGGTGGTAATCGCTACCTCTCAGGATTGTAGGGGAGGATAATGATAACACCACCACCAAAACCACCAGCAGCAGCAAATACAGTGTGGTACTACTCTTGCCCACTGTCCCCAACACTTAAAAGTACACTCCATTATTTGATGCTCACTAAACCTTTAGTAGTTAGATGTATCATTTTTCCTATTTCCAAGGTGAGGAAACTGAGGTTTAGGTGTTATATGCATTAACTCTTAATGAGTGGTAGAACTGGCTCCGAGGTCCACCTTCTAATTGTTCTACATTCTGTAAGGAAGCCTATTTGCTGCAAGTTCTCTGGAGGACAAAAAAACTGAAGCAGCTGGAAGGCAGCTCACTCCCATTAGATGTCCACCATGGTTGTCTGTAGCTTGTCCTCTGGTTTTCTCTCTTCTCTGCAAAACTATCAGAGTTCAAGGCAGATTTCTGTGATTTCTGAGCTGTATCATGGGTAGCTCACTGTTCATTCTGTGGCCTCAGTAAAATGAAAACTTTAGACAGAATAATGTTCATGATACCTTCTGACTCTACAGTTCATCAGAGGTTACAGAAGTATGAAATCATATTCTAGCAGGCAGTACAACCAACCTGCCTATCCCTTCATGTCACTGCCTTACCTGCTAAACTAACTGCACTGCAAAGCAGCAATTACTTTAAATTCTGGTTGGTTCCAACCCAGCAGGCACGTGAGAAACCACCACCAGCTGTAGGACCCAGGATCACCAAAACCCAGGTCCCTATATTCACATCCTCACTGGGACTGAGACCCAGTTGGCCTTGGTGGAGAGACTTCCCTGTGCATAAAAGTGGGTGGACATGAAAACTGTTTTGTGAATGCACTGTATTAGTCTTGGTACACTTTTTATCATGACATTTCTAGAAAGTTAATAGGCTGACCAAAAGACATCTGTCAACTCCTAAAATTGTGCATGTGTGTGTATATATATGTAAATATATTTATTTATAGATTTATATGCTTATAAATATGTATTTACATATATTTAATATGTATATAATATATATTAAGGATTTTATTTATTTACTTGAGCGAGAGAGACAGAGATAGCAACAGAAATGGCAAGAGTGAATGATCACAAGTGGGGAGAAGGGCGAAGCAGGCTCCCTGCTGAGCAGGGAGCCCAACATGGGGCTCAATCCCAGGACCCTGGAATCATGACCTGAGGCAAAGGCAGATGCTTAACCAACTGAGCCACCCAGGCACCCCTTAAAAATTGTATATATTTTATATTTGGCTCTGGAGCACTATTAGCAACAGTTTAGGCAGGGGGAGAGGGGTCAGACTTTGCAGATGTATGCACAAGGTCCAGTTTAAACCGAATTCCCATCACTCAGTGGTATCTCGAGCAATTTGTTCCATCTGCCTTAGCTCATGTCTTTCAATTATAAGATCTAAATTTTCAAGATCTAAAGAATCACCTGGAGTTCTTGTTAAATGCAAATTCTTCAGTCCTTCCAGATTAATAATCTCATCTCCCTCCAGGGGAGGAGATTAGGAATCTGTGTCCTTAGCAAACATGCAGCCTACAGGGTTCTAACAACTGAGCCCATGAGAAGCAATTTTATAAAATAATAACTATGTAAGCACTTAATGAGATAATGAATTAAAGTGTGTGGGCTACAGCAGGTTGTAAATAGGTGTTCTCTATTATTAGTAGAGGTGAACTGTGATACATCTAGCTGAATATATGCATTTAGTCCTATGAAAATATAACTTTAGTGTGTTTCTAATATTAAATACGGTCCCCTAATCCTTCCTTTTTAAGGTATGATGAAGTTCCTAAATGGCAGTTACTGCCTTGTCTCATTCACTGGACACTTCAGTAAAGGAGTTATAAGACTTGTAGAGAAGAGCCCTCAGACTTTGCCTTTAGTTGTTCTATCTTGACCCTTATAAATACCTCAAATGCTGTCAATTCCTTATATTTGCGGTAGGTATTTTCGGTCCTATTTTTTTTCTGCATAACTTTTTGAAAAATAAGGGGGATTTAGTGAATACCCTCCCATAATGAAATATCTCACAGTGGGATCTTAAAAATACAATACATGGTAAAAGTTTATAGTTCTTCTTGACTTATGTATAGGGAAGATGTACATTAGGTTTGTGGTGTTTTATTTATTTTTTTAAATAATTCACTGTCATAATTTAAAGTCATAGTGAAAAAAGCACTATGGGAAATAATAAGCATAATATGGAATCACAGAACTGTGGTCAAATCTTAAGACTGTTCACACAGTGATCACGGGCAAGCTAATTTCAATGTGTTTCAATTTCTTTACTTATGAACTCTGAATAAGTGCTATTATTAAATGCATATTCTTTGCCAGACACTATTTAAAGTGTTTTGCTTACAGTATCACACTTAATCTTCATAAAGAGACATATCCATTACTGTAATTTCACAGATGAGGAAACTGAAGGACAGAAAAGCTAGCGTTCAAGGTCACGCAAGTAGGAGTGGCAGAACTAAGGTAGAAATGTCATGAGGATGAGCAATTCTGTATGGTTAGTTCCTCCTACAGGGATTGCTTAAATAGTAGGCTCAATACTTGGTGACTAATGTTTTTGTAAAACACTAATAGCTCCCTATCCTAACTTCAGATCAATGAGATTAATGATTGTGCATTACTCAGCACAGGGTTTTTCTCTTTACCTATGTAATCTCTACTATCCACTTGGTTCTATCAACATTTCCCAAATCATTTTTCAAATAATTCTCCCAAAGTTTAGCTGATCGCAAAGATTCAACTTCTTTTCCCTTTTAGGTAAAGTGACTTTAATTCACTAATATTAACTCAACTTAGACTTTTTCTAATAGACATCAGAACATATTTTAGCTGTGAACTGGTGGATCTTAACAGACACAGAGGTATACTTGCAGCCAGTTGGTACCCTTAGAGTCTACTTGCCTAAAATGACCTTGACTACTGACTGAACATAGCAACCCAGGACAGCCTCAGACTTAATGAGAGAGGTGAGTGGTTAAGAACTTGAGTGGAGATGTCAAGCCGCTTGGATTCAAATGATGCTTCTTGAGGCCTCTAGGTAGCTCAGTCAGTTGAGCGTCCAGCTCTTGATTTGGGCTCAGGTTGTGATCTCAGGATCCTGGGATCGGCCCCAAGTGGGGCTCCATACCTAATGGGGAGTCTTCTTGAGGATTTCTCTCCCTCTGTCTCTGCCACTCCCCTGCTCACGTGCTCTCTCTCTCTCTCTCAAAAATAAATAATTAAATCTTTAAAAAAGTTATGCTTCTTAGGATTTACAATGTAGATTTTTGCCAATATTTTTACTTCTCTAAATTTCCCATATTCTCCTATATAAATTGGGACTGGTAGGGTTGTTTAGGGGATGACTTGATTTAGTGTATACTAATAAATAAGACATATACTAATCTCTCTCCTTTTTTGCTACTTTTTCTGACCTTAAGAAGTCCTAAGACATTCCAGTACAATTTATGTTTGTGGAATAAATGTTCCTACTAAACATAGGTCAGGAGAAGTCAAGTTTAACACCTTTTCCTTACAGTCCAGTACTTAGGCTGATTTCTTTTTAATCATGTTAAATCTATACATTTCAACCCAACAAGGTATAAATTTAGAAAACAGAATCATCAAAAAATAATTCACATAATTGTTAGTCTCTGAATTTGTATTTACTTCTGATATAGCATTAGTAATTTTTGATCATTTATGATATTTTGCTTACCAAATGATAGATATTCATGAAATGAAAGTATAAAACATGACAACTAAAAAGAATTTTATATAGATAGGGTTCAAATTACATCTTTCTCTTCACCATATTTTATATATTATAAAATGTATTATGGACTACTCTAATAAGAAAGAAGTATCTTTCAGATGTCAGTCACTGACAATATATAAGAAAATGGGGGGGTAAAACAGTAAATTCAAATTTCCTTACTGAGGAAAATACTGTCTTTAAAAATACTACCTTTGGTATAATGCCTCCTATGGAGCACTCATATTTTGAATGATGCTTTTCTAGTTCTCACACATTGCTCCAAGACAAGTGAGTTGGTGGTATGTACCACATGGAACAGCTTGCAATTAGTCATAACTCTTACCAGATGTGAAGAAATCACCCACTCACAGGCACTTATACCCATTTAGACGACAGTACTCTAGAATTTGAATCACATGTAAGCAGTTACTTTAGTCCATAGTCCATATAAAATCGTTTTGCAAAACTTAATTTTATACTCTCTAAAAACACTGTGTAACTAAATAATGAATGTATACATGAGAATATTCTATCTAAATATAATGTTTGAGACCTAATTCTTGTAATTTTCTTCATATAATTGGAGTCCTGTGTGGGGCTTGAGTACTGCGTTATCTTTAAGAATGGCATGATTTGATATCAAAAAGTAAAAAAGGGACGGGGAAATTTTGAACTTTTCTCTGCTTCAGACCCGATCTTGAAAAACAACCCTTCGTTGCCAACCGGAAATGTGGCAATCAAGGCTTCTCTGAAATTCTCTGATATTCCTTCCTTCAGCCTAGTTAAAAATCCTTGATGTGAATGATACTCAATAGATATAAAGCTTAATATATTTGAATTTTATTTCTGCCAAGAATATTTTGTCAGATTTAAATCTATTTAACTGCTCAGTAAATGAAAAGATGTTATCATGTGTTCATTGAACACTTTTAAAGATACCTGTCTTCAAGCATGGAGGGTTTGTAATCGAGCTTGCTGTGGATGGCTCATCACTGTGTACTTGATATGCATTAATTCATCTAATTCTCTCAAAAATCCATCAAAGAAGGTACTACCCACTCCATTTTACCATAAGGAAATTGAGGCATAGTGTGACAGATAGTTTACTTAATAACATAAGATGAGCATTTAGTAATGTAAGACAGGTGTTTAACAGAGCTAGAATTTGAACCAGCAATATGGCTGCATATCTTGTTCTCTATAGAGGTTTTACCACAGTGGCTGAAAGGAGCTGATAAGAGTTCAGAGCCTACTGTGTGTCCGTCAGTGTGCTAGCCATTGTATGTGTGTTCTATCACATAATTCTTATATTAACACCTTGAGGCAAAAGTCTGTTTCACAGATAAGGAAACAGACTGGGAAGTTAAGGAAATTGCCCATGGCCACATAATTAATATGTGGCAAACATGAGATTAAATCCCATAGACTTGCTAGTGTACCATGAGATACATTAGGTATAGGGAGAGTAGCTTCTTTCTGCCATTAGTTACCCTGAAAAAAATTGCATTAGGAAGAATAGCCTATTGATGAATAGTTATGATAAACATTTCAGGATATGATCTTTGTATGTCATGCAAAGTGGAAGGATTACGGCCCTTTTTGAAATTCACTCAGTTACAAGATACAACAGTCTTTCAGAATTGCTGTTACAGCTTATATCTCACTTTTTATAGGATGGTGACAATCTATGAAGATTTTCTTACTATCTGAGAGAGACTCCCTTCCATTCTCATGCTGTTATAAACCACCTTCTCCAAGAATACCCATTCCCTTTAGTGTATCCTCTATTCTACCCTCTCAAATCTGGATTTTAACGTTTGTTGTTATTTCACCTGGATGTGAATATTGAGTCCTATGTTTGTACTGGAATGGGAAATGACAAGGGACCAGGAATCATGATGCAGCATATCCTAGGCACCACAATTACGTGTTTCGGCAAATACTTACAGAAGACCTCTTATGTTCCAGGCACTATGCTGAACATTGAAAATACAACATTCAATAAAATTGGACATCTGCTGAGGAATCTCTGCTAAAGTTTATGTTCTTTTCCACTGATACCTCTGTTGAAACACTATAAGTATCTCTCAGCCTTTTTATTGAAGAAATAACTGGCTGTCATCAGTTGGGACACCTGCTTTAATCATAAAAGTACTCCTGTGGTCAAGGAATCACTTAAAATTTTGAAAGGAAGCAAGAGAGCTTTAAGAACAGCTACAGTCAGCCTTGTCCTTGGGATAATTCCAGGGAGCTGATCCAGCATTTAAATCCAAATGTGCTGCCTATATTAATGTTTTGGAAATATTTTTATTAAAATTTCCCTGATTTTTATAAGGAGGTAATATAAGATGGTAGTTGCATATAGAAGCTTCAACTCCTTGCGCTGTCGATGCACGCATGCAGTATTGTTACCGTAGAGCAGAGAAGGTATCTGTCTTCTGAATGATCATTCCCCCTCTTTTGTGCAAGTGAAAGCCTGACTTCACAATACTTCTTTAGATGGCATTCCTAGGACAGAGTTCATGTGGAAATGAAATCTTTTTGTCAGACTTGTTATAGAATCCGGAATTCATCTCTACCTATACCCATGGTGAGAACCAGTAGGTATCACTTCTTTTATTCTTCTGCTGGAATTTGTTCTTCCCTCTTCCCTCTTAAGGACAAGGTGGCACATTTTTCTACTTACAAAAAAAGGATATTTATGTATTTATTTATTTGAGAGAGAGAGCACGAGCAGAGGGGAGGGGCAGAAGGAGAGGGAGAAGCAGATTCCCCACTGAGCAGGGAGCACGATGTGGGGTTCAATCCCAGGACCCTGAGATCATGACATGAGCTGAAATCAAGAGTTCAATGCTCAACTGATTGAGCCACCTAGGTGCCCCAGACATTAAACTCTTGACCTTTTATTCATCATATATTTATGGTTAACTCTTCTGAGTTCCTGAAGACCAGGTTTTGAATGACTGCAATTATAACAAAATCACTCATTTATTCATATTTCAATTAATTTACTCATTCAGTGATTTTACTAGACACTGTGGAAAATACAAGGGATTTAAAGAAAAAAAAAATCAGAAGCGGCCTTTACTCTCCAAGATCCGGTCCTAACAAGGAGAGAGCTGGGCAAACAGGTCTCAGGGAAGTATGAGAACACTGATGACATGCAACCAAAGGACATGGAAATAGGAGAAGGAACTCTAACCTAAGATGAGGAGATACGTTTTCAGGAGAAGCTTGTGGTTGCTCTTATGAAATCAACGGGTTTTGCTTCTTTCACTTCATTTTAAAACTTATTACCAAGGAGGGCCTGTGATTGTTAAGTAAGCACAGAGATATGTTTATGAGACTCTTAGAAAGGAAATCATGGGCTTATTATTATTATTAGTGGATTCTTATGTTAATAAGAGATACTGTTTAGTTGATTAACTTAGATACATTGTTATACTCACTCCCAACTCAGGGAATTTATTTTGATTCATAACATGCACTTAATTCTAAATCATCTTGGAGTTGATCTTGAGCCCCATGGTGGGTATAGAGATTACTTAAAAATAAAATCTTAAAGGGGCGCCTAGGTGGCTCAGTTGGTTAAGCAACTGCCTTGGGCTGAGGTCCTGATCCCCGGGTCCTGGCTCGGCGGGGAGCCTGCTTCTCCCTTTCCCTCTGCCTGCTGTTCTGCCTGCTTGTGCTCTCTCTCTGTCAAATAGATAAATTAAAAAAAATCTTTAAATAAATAAAAAATTTTAAAAATCTTAAAAAAAACTACATTTAAAATTTAAAATCCAAGTTTAGATATTCCTTCTGTGACCTACTTAAAATAAAAAATGGTAATATATTAGTTCTAATAGTGTCTTACACTTGCAAGACTGTTTATAGTATTTAACTCAAAAATATGATAGAAGGATCATGTAATACTCATACACACCTCGAGTACATGGAATTATTGTTATTTTTAATAAGCATTTCATTTGCCCTAATAACTGGTACTATTCAGTAGGAATCCATCCTTACTGATATAAGCCATGTGAGGAATGAGAATTTTTTAAAGAAACTAGTAAGCCAGTGAAGAAAAAAATCTTTAGTGTTTGTGGGAGCCCTGATAGTAACAGAAACCAGTAGTTAAGAATAATGACTTATTTTCTTACTGGAGCAAATGTTCTTCTGGCAATGCCCACTTTACCTTAGAATGTCATTAAATCTGAAAGAAAGAGAGAGGGGAATAGAGTAGAATGCAAACAAGAGAAGGCATAGAGGGGGGACAAAAAACAATAAGCAGATGTACCTGAGTGGAGAAACCCCCAAAGCAACCCAAAATGTCAAAGCCAGTTCACTGTTCATACCAAGAACCCAATTTCCAGACTCTTTTAGAAGGACTGTGGGTGAGAGTAAAAGCCATGTCCATTCTCCTTTGGGAGGTGTGAGTGAGGCTGATCAGCAGGGGATGACCTATCAACATAGTGGGGTGGGGTGGGTTCTGCATGAGTGCAGATCTGTCACCTGCTGGTCTAGGACCTGTTACCAACTCCAGCTGCCCACCAGGTCTGAGTAGGCTGTTTAGCAGGAAGTGGATCTGTGCAGTTTATTTGCACATGGCCTAAATTAAGAATTGTTTTCCAATATTCAAATAACATGATCATTGTAGAAAATTTGGAAAAACATTATTACCTTAAAAAATTGTGCCTGTTAAAACATTCTACAAATTTTAAAATAATTAGATTCTGATTTTCTAGTTTATCATTATTTAGGGTTAGTTTATTTACCATTTTTCTAGTTTATCATTACTTAGGCTTAATTTTATGTGTAGGTACATCCATGTCCAGTTTTTTTTTTTTTTACAAGTTTCTCATTTTGGGGAGATATATATATATAATATATATATATTCCCAATTGAAAAGAGTACAACTTTGTGATTTCTTTTTTTAGAAAATACAGATTTATTCGTGGAATACATTCTCTTGATACCTTCATATGTGAATGAAACCTTTTTGATGCTAGGATACTTAGGAGTAGTTTTCCCTAAATATTATAACTTTTAACTGCGGAGTGCATCTTTTTTCAGCCCAGGGAATTTATTGTAGCAATGCTTTAATTACTATTTTGGATTCTTTCAAACTTGCATCTTTATTTAACCATCGTAATTGATTATATAAACTCAGGGAGATATGCACCTTCCAAATCAATTTTTCTTCCCTTTATTGTCACTTTTCCCCCTCTATATTCTGGTAATGCTGTTTAAGATTCTCTTTTCTACCAATGACTCAGTCTTTCCATGGGTAGATTCCATTCTTTATTTCTTCAAAAAGCATTTTTAATATCGACAACAAATTACTAACCCTAAATTATATCTTTATTTTACCCAGCTCTGTTTTCATTTTGATGTAACATAATTTTTTTGAGAATTCGTTTTTATTTAAGGGGAAGTTGCAGATTCTGTCTATATTTTCTTTATTGTAGCATATCTTATTCAAAGTTTTTCTCTTCTGAAACCTTTGAGACAGATTTCTTCTTATATTGCAAAAAAAAAGAAACATTTCATTAGTCTTATAACTTAATTTCTAATCCTCCTCCTTGAGGAAGGAGACATCTATATAGCCAGGTGTTTAGCCCAAAGCAGTTTGAATGGATTTCCCATAATCACTGCTAGTTTACCACCTTCCAGTTAAGTCTTAAGGTGGATGACTGCTCTCAGTTTGCTTCCCGGTTCAGTGCCCTAGAACTTTTGAGATGACCTGCAGTGGGTCTTTAGGCAGACTCTATAGGTTCTCATTTTTTAAAAGGTGTTTATTCAGTCAGCTCTGCCTCTGGCCACGTTTATTAATGAAAATTTCTGTTTTGGCCTGTTTCTACTTTAGGCACATTGTGTTTTGTTTAATTCATTTGTTTCTATTTCCTCCTGTATCAAGAAAAACCCAGTAGGATCAGTGAAAAATTCCACTTCCAATTGTTTTTCTGTTTGGAATGGACACACTTACCCTGGGCTATAGCTTTTCATCTGTTAATACCTAGAGATGAAGGATATCAGTTTCTTAATCTGCAATGTCCACTTGGCTTTGCTTTTCCAGACAAGGGATAATAGTGAACTCAAACCAAACTCCCTTCAACTTTCTTGCAGCAATACAGCACCAAAGATGACTAGACATCTTTATTTAATCTGGCTTTGTCTATTCCATAATTCTTTCCTTGTTTCTAGCATTGAGGTATGAATGAAGAATCATCCATTTACTTTTTCACGTTCTCTTCCTCTCATCTCTTTGGCCTTTGGGGTGGGGGCGGGTGGTTCAGAGAGGGAATTAGTCTTTAACAAGCAACTTCCCCAGAATTCTCTGAGAAATTTAATTGAAAACTTTACCAATATATGGATTATATTTGTCAAAATGGATGTGCCTTGTCCTTTTTTTTTTTTCATTTTCTTTAATGCTCCATGGATTTTATGTTTAGTATTTCCTTTGCTTTCTGTCTTTGCTATATTAAATTTAGTTTGCTGGTTTTCAACTTCAATGATTTGGAAGGTATATATTCTGTTTTAAATTTTACTAATGGTCCAACCTGTGTTTGCTGTTCAGTAAATATTGGATCGTTCACACATTCCCCCCTTCATAATCTTGATTACATTTGCCCATCCAAGAAATTTTTCCATAAATTTGAAACTGTTCCAGTTTTTAAATTTCTCTGTAACTAAACCTGTCTACTTTCCCTACTTCCTTGAACATAATCACAATGAATTCTAATTTTCTGGTACTTGCTGCTCATTCCAGTTGCTGAGTTAACATTTTCTCATCATGTATTCTTTGATCTCATAGATTAATAATTATTTATATTTTTTATTCTTATTTTAGTGGAATTCTGGGAAAGGTATACAAGTTCTAAATGTTTGTGGTACATCTTTTCTTATTGAATGGTTAACATGATATCTTTGTGCAGTGACAATCTTGAACAAGTATCAGTTGCATACCCAGTGAAGGTTCTGCATTGACATTCGTCTTGGAAATGACCTTTTAAATTTAACATCAAAAGCAAAGGCAACAAAAACAAAAACAAGCCAGTGGGACTACATCAAACTGAAAGCCTTCTGCACAGCAAAGGAAATAATCAACAAAATGAAAAGGCAGCTTACAGAATATGAGAAAATATTTGCAAATCATATATCTAATGAGGATAATAATCAAAATATATGAAGAACTTATATACTCAATAGAAAAAACTCTAATTAAAAACTGGGCAGAGGAACTGAAGAGACAGTTTTCAAAGGATGATGTACAGATGATCAACAGGTATGTGAAAAGGTGCTCAACATTATTTATCATAGGGAAATACAAATCAAACCCACAATAAGATATCACCTCACACCTCTTAGAAAGGCTATTATCAAAAAGACAAGAAATAACCAGTGCTGGCAAGGATATGGAAAAAAAAAGAACCCATGTGCACTGTTGATGGGAATGTAAATTGGTGCAGCCACTGTGGAAAACAGTATGGAGGCTCCTCAAAAAATTAAAAATAGAACTACCACATGATCCAACAGTTCCATTCCTGGGTATTTATTCAAAGAAAAAAAAAAAAAAACACTAACTCAAAAATATATTTGTACGTCTATTTCCATTGCAGTATTATTCACAATAGCCAGAACATGGAAGCAACCTAAGTGTCCATCAGTGGTTGAATGGATAAAGTGTGGTACATACACACACACACACACACACACAGGAATATTATTCAGCCATGAAAAAGGAAATTTGGCAACAGCATGGATGGACCTTGAAGGCATTATCCTAAGTGAAATAAATCAGACAGAAAAAGACAAATACCATATCATCTCACTGATATGTGGAATTTTAAATGGAGCACACAGATACAGAGAACAGATTGTTTATTTCCAGATGCAGGGGGTGGGGTGGGTGGGCAAAATGGGTGAAGGAGGTCGAAAGATACAAACTTCCAATTATAAAGTAAATCAGTCATGGGTATTTAATGTACAGCATGGTGACTACAGTTAATACTATACTGCATATTTGAAAATTGCTAAGAGAACAGATCTTAAAAGTTTTCATTACAAGAAAAAAATTTGTAACTACCTATTATGACATATGTTAACTAGACTTATTGTAATCATTTTGCAATATGCCCAAATATTGATTATGTTGTGCCTCTGAAACTAACAGGTTACATGTCATTAAAAAGGCAATTTCTTGCATTAAATGTGTAAATGCAACTTCATCCCTAAATTTTATCCTATTAAGCTTCACGCTTAGGATGTGACCGCATTTTATACTTGTTTGCCAAAAGCCAGAAAAGGCCAGTTAAATTTAATTTGAAGTCTGGTTTAACCATATCAGACATCAGTGCTTACACCCTGGATACTGACAAGCTGCTGTTTGAAATGAGAGGTATCCAGATTCTTAATGAGTGTTTAAGAGTTCCATCATCTTGGGAAGCAAGGCCCATGAGTGCTTTTGCAAGTGTTTTGTAATTGCAAAAGTTTGGGAATATTAGATTTATTTTTCATTTCAAATACCTGATGACATTTTATTGTTCCATACTTTGTTCTACACATTTTGAAGAGACCTATTTTTATTGTAATATTTGTAATAAAACGTAATTGCATTTAACACAGAAATGTGACTTGGATGGGCCATTTGCAATATAACTGTTGGTTGTAATGATTTAGTTGAACTGTTGTTGTTCATGCTTCTCCCTTATGAGTGCCAGGCAAAAAGAATAGGGAACATTTGCAATAAATATATTCTTAAGGGAAAACAAAGGGATGGCAATTAGACTTCCAGTGTCAGCTGCCAACTTTGGTGTTTGCTGATGATTTAGGAGGTAATATTTCTGAAAATACTGTTCCAACTGCTTTAAGTATGTCTTAGGTAGTACAGTGGGAACCACTTATAAAACTGTCAGTAAATACTTATCTTTAGTTCCTAGGCACTCTGATTTCTTTTTGCAATAACCCCCTATTTCTTTAATATTTCCATCTCCTCTCCATAACTAGTTGTCTTCTGCTTCTGCCTGTGAGTACTGAACTCTGTGCCAGATTTTTGTAAAATACCGTTTTTTATTCTCTTCACTAATCACCATTAGAATTTAGCTGAACACTTGCCAATGACTTCCTTTTACTCAGTGCCTGATTCACAGATTCAGGAGAGTTAGTGGAATTGTACATTACTATCTTGACTGACACCTCCACCAAAAAGAGATTTTAATATGAGGATGATGATTAAATGTGACTCAGATTGCAACGTCTCTCACTGATGCTCATGAATCTTGAGTCAAGTCACAGACTTACATCGTTCTCAAGTTGTTGCTCCACAATCAATCATCATCATTTTGCCATATCTGCTTTGAAACAAAATAATAAAATAATAATGATAAACACTTTCGGTGCCTGCTGTACGTTAAATAGTCTGCTTGGAGTTTTGTGTATATTGATCTCTAATTTTTACAATAACTGTACAAGGTAGATTGTGTTTTTTCATCATTCGGTTATGAAAAGTAAAATTTGAAGGTTTAAGTAATTTAAATTCAGATTGTTCTTTATGAACTCTGAAACATCTATACCTTACTTGTTTCCTTCTTGTTTCATTGAGCAAGTCAGTTTATCTTAAAGGAATGACCAATGTCAAGCAAAGGCTGCAGATTTTTAAGCAGGTGGCCTTGTAGCAACTATGAACTCATGCTAGCTAGGACTGACCCTAACCAGAGGGATTTCACCGTCGACTTCAACTGTGTGAACAAAGTGTGCTTCTGGTATATGCCTCAGATAATCAGATTATCTCCTAATAATTTGATCAAAGGGGGAAGGAATTCCCGTATAAAAGTACACTGTTTTTCTCCAAATACTAATTAAGATTATTTCATATTTTGTTCATGGCTATAGTTCTGAATTAACTTACATAATCTTGCTTGTTAGTCTCTCCCATGAAGGAAGCTGTCACATGCATCCTCTTTATAATTTTATTACCTTTTTTTTATTTTATTTATTTATTTAAGAGAAAGAGAATGAGAGAGAGAGAGCACATGAGAGGGGGGAGGGTCAGAGGGAGAAGCAGATTCCCTGCCGAGCAGGGAGCCCAATGTGGGACTCGATCCCAAGACTCCGGGATCATGACCTGAGCCGAAGGCAGTCACTTAACCAACTGAGCCACCCAGGCGCCCTATAATTTTATTCCCATCAGTGGTGCTTTACACATCGGATATGTTCAATAAATATTTCTTAAATGACTAGCTAAATGCATGATCTGGAATCTCCCATCAAGATTCTCACAGCTCAACTGGTGGGACTAAAATATGCATGTACCAATCAAGAAGAAATGATATAACTGGATGTTTGTTCTTCATTAGATTACAGTGAGTTTGTCCTACATAGATTACATTACAGTAAGTGATGTAATCTATTAAATGCATTTCTCAAGAGAATGGGAAATTTGGGGGAGTTGGAATAATTAGGAATGTCATCCTTCCCACTAAATTTAAATTTGTGAATATCTTAGAGACAGAGTTCTCCCATCATCCAGATGAGGATGGTATGATCTCTAGACACTAAACAACCTCCCCTAAATCATCCAGTTAGATAATGACAGAACACAAACTCATCAGGTCATCCATGTGCAAACCTTAATTGATGCCCATTTTAGGGTCTCTATTAATCAGGGTTCTGTTTAGCACTGCCAAAAAATAGCACAGACTGGAGAGCTTAAATAATAGAAATTGATTGCTCATAGTTCTAGAGGCTGAAAGTCCAAGATCAAAGTGTTGTAGGTTTGGTTTCTCCTGAGGCCTTTCTCATTGGCTTGCCGAGAGCCATCTTCTTGCTGTGTACTCACATAGCCTCTTTCTCTGTGTACACTCATCCTTAGTGTCTCTTCCTCTTCATATAAGGACACTAGTTTTATTAGATGAGTGTCCCATCCATATGAAATCATTTAATCTTAATTACCACTCTAAAGGTCCTGTCTCCAAATACTGTCACATTAGAGGTTAGAGCTTCTTTGTGGGGAACACAATCCGGGTTTCAAGACGGTCCAAGTCTGTGCTTTTTGAGGATATATCTTTGGGTTGTTTCCATATTCTTGAGCAACCTGTACTCTTTACTCTTACCTAATGAATTTCTCTTTTCTTCAAGTCTCCTGTCAGTTTCAGTTCTTATTGATAACTATGCTTTCTTCATGTTCCCTAATATACATTGCAAAAAAAGAGAGAGGAAACCAATTGGCCTAACTCATCTCTCAAAGAAAGATGATACCATAGGTCTCTAAGGAGAGAAGAGATCATCTTTTAAAGTTCAAGTGCCCACTTCTGGTCCATTCAGCTATGACCAGGACAGTTCTTAAAATACTGCTTTTATAGTAGGGATTAGGGCATATTAATTTGTGATATTACTTAGATGAAGAGGTAGGCTAGTAGAAACTATAATTAGCATGTGGAGAACAGATATTTTATCCACATCAAAACCAAAAGGAGCTCAGTTTCAAGGTGACAATAAATGTTGCTGCCTTATATGAGTCCACATAGCTCTAGGTCCTTGGTTCCAAATCCAATAAGCTGAAATGAGATTTTAATTTCATTTCTTTTTCCATGCAAAATGAGTCTTTTGGCAAACTTAGTCCCATCTCTGTAAGTTTGGGACCTGTTTACTTTGAGGATCATCCAGAAGCACACATCCTGAACCTATCTATTCCTTAAGTTTAATAACCTAAGTGGTTCAACAGTGTACCCCTTGCTAATATTTTCAGTAATTTGCACAGTAATTCTAAAACATCATTGCCATTGGTCCAAAAAGGCCCATCTCTCAGAATCTTCCCTGTTTCTGCTGCAAGGCCATCAATCGGTGTCCATACTGATTCTCTCCAATAGAAATTCTGAATTCTGTAAGTGTTAAATTCCACCTGAGTGGGCAACAAATCCTGGTGACAAAGAATTCTTAACTACAAGTGCTGAGGGAACTCTCCCTCACACAATGAATACAAATATTAATGACAGTGTGTGGTTTATAGAATGAGCCAGAAGAATCTGTGAACTGTGACTTTCTTCCAATAATTAGCAGTTAGCTCTAACATCAGTCTCTGAATGATCGCTGTATCAAAGTTTATATCAACAACTTCGATACGAATGAACCTAGTTTACAATTATACATTTCCTGGAAATAAAATTGGTAAAATTCCATTTCCTTTATTCTTACCTGATTTTTTATATGAAATATAGTACCTTTGGGCCATATGTGAAGGACTGGTAGAAAGTGAAAAGAGGAGAGGGGCAGAGAGGGAGAAGAAGAGGGGGAGAGAGAAAAGGAATCTTTTTAAAGAACTTGCTTTTTTAGATGCTACTTCATGTGCAAAAAAGCTCAAAGATCTATAGTCATGGCATAATTTACCCCCCACCCCAATTTACGAGGCCCATGTCATAGAGTAAAATAAAGACTCACTTATTTTTCTATTCTAAATCAATTAAGTGTGACTCCAAACTAATACATATTTTCAAATGAAATGAAGCCGTGTGTGTGCACGTGTGTGCTGGAAGTGTGGAGGTGAGCGCTAAGACACTAAAGGTGGCAAAAGCAGCGGAAACTGAACTGTGAAATGCGTATCCAATTTCGGAAGGGAATCCAGGAAATCTTTCAGAATCAGTGCTGTCTGGAAACATTTGAATGTCAAAGAAACTACACCATTTCTCTTTGGTATTTCCCATTTTCAGTTGCCTCCTCCTTTCCCACATCCTCCTCCTCCTCTAAAATTTTTGTTTCATTTTGAGAGCTCTAAGGCTAACAGGTTAACAAAGCTGATTTTGTCATACTTTGTTTTTTTAAATAGGAAGTAACAACACACAGTTGGTTACCATTTTTTTTAAACTTTCGTTCTAGTGTCCTTGGCAACCTTTAGGGTACACCTTTAATTTTTTTTTTTAAGATTTTATTTATTTGAGAGAGAGGGTGAGAGAGAGAAAGCATGAGAGTGGCAAGGGTCAGAGGGAGAGATTCTGGACTCGATCTTGGGACTCCGGGATAATGACCTGCGCCAAAGCCAGATGGTGCTTAACCAACTAACCCACCCAGGCGCCCAGGTACACCTTTAATTTTAGCTGTTATTTTTCAGTAGCACCTAATTTTCTTTCTTAATCCCAAATTATGTACTCAATACCTTTTCCTAACTTCATCCTCATTTTCTCTTTATCCATGTATAAAGAACATCTTCCACTCTCCCTTCACACAATATTGACTATTCTTGCTTACTGTTATTTCCTAAATTGAAATCTTCCTAGTTCAATGTATCACTGAACCATCACGTAGGAGTTCATTCTTGGATACTCAAAAGAATTTCAGTTTGAACATCAATGGTTCTACCTTCTGCATCCTGGAAATTACCCAGAGAGAAAATGAGATTGGGCAGGTGCACACCTTCTCGTCTTTTCTCTCCCTCTATATACTCAGACTACTCTTTGATATAAGGACAAAATCATTTCTTGGATGAAAATTAAGTGCATATCCTATTTAGAAAAGCATATGCACTAGGAGTGACTGAAACCCTTAAAAATGGATTGCTGGCCCTTTGTGTTCTTCATGATGAACAGTCATACCTGGATAAATTGGACTTAATTTTTCTTTTTTTTTTTAATAAAAGAAGTTACTGCACATTTATAAAGTGTTGTCAGTAGATGGAATTTCCTTTTAATTCAAGTATGAATCTTTAAGTAACAGCGCTTTTATACCGTATTAGTATTTTTTAATTGAATACTGATTGATTTTACAATGCACCAGGCACAGTTCTAAGTACAGCAGTAAGCAAAACAGATATAAATTCTGATTCTCAGGGAGTTAATATTCTGCTGGTAGAAAGAGACAGAGTAAGTAAGGAAAATGCATAATATATCAAACAAATCAAACAAATGGTGACTGGTGCCAAAGAGATAAAGTTAAAGCAGGAAAAGGGTCCATAAGATGGTAGAGTAGTAGTCAAAATTTTAGATAGATTGGGCAGTTACTGAGCATTTTTATAAACATTTTGTTTTTGAATATGTTGTTTTATGAAAATAAGAATAGTATATGATTATAGAGTATTTGGAAAATGTAAAAATATGAAGGATAACAAATCATAAACTACTACCTAGAAAGTAACTTTTATGCTAGTGGTTTATTTCCTTCCAGTTATTTTTCAAAGTCTAAGGTTTATACGTACAAATGTATGCCTACATTTATATTTGTATACATGTCTGTAGACACACACGTAAGGGTAAGGGTTTGTTGAAAAGCCACTTCTATTCACTGCTGGTGGCTATAGAGTATATTGGGAAAGAACTTGGATTCTAGGACCAAATCGTTCTGGTACAAAACTAAGGTCTGCTTCTAACTATTTTTGTGATTTTGGACAAGTTACATATGTATGCTGATTAACCAACATATAAAACAGTGATGGCATCTGGCTCACCGTGTCACAAGGATTCAAGAAGTTTTAAGAACAGAGAGGCATATATGCGTATACACAGATTTTCACACCTACCCCAGCAGAGCAAAGTATATGAATGGTGTCAATTTTACTTGTCTCTGATATCTTATTTGCTTCCAGGTTCACAGCTGTGACATGGGTATTGTGTTTGCCAGATTTTATAGACCTGGGTAAATTAAAGTAGCTTTGAATGAGGATCTATTGTAAAAGGTCTAAAGACTCATATTCCTTTCAGGCTCTTCTGTTTCTGGAATCAGTAGTTCCTTTTTGTGGGAGGGAAGGGCTCCCTCAAACAGTTACTCTTTCTCATTTCTATTTCTTTTTCTTTTTTTAAGATTTTATTTATTTATTTGACAGAGAGAGACAGCGAGAGAGGGAACACAAGCAGGGTTAGTGGGAGAGGGAGAAGCAGGCTTCCTGCTGAGCAGGGAGCCCGATGTGGGGATCGATCCCAAGACCCCAGGATCATGACCTGAGCCGAAGGCAGAAGCTCAATGACTGAGCCACCCAGGCACCCCTCTCATTTCTATTTCTATCTGAGGGCAAAGAAACCATCTAAAGCATCAACTCTTATTTGATGTGACAAATATCATATTAGAAGTTGAAGTATATTAAACTTGATTTGCTATGGTGGTGGTGAAGCAGGATTCTTCTCAGTCCTGCGTAAGAGGTATTACAAATGAAGGACCCACACGTGGATGTACAGATCACTATTGACCTATTTTCCTTTAATGCTCTTGTTTGTTTATGGAATCAGTCTTTACAATTGATACCTTGAATATCAAGAAACTTGGTCTTTAGGAAGGAACCAATCAAATTTTGATAGAAACAGAAAAGGTAATAATCATTTCCCCCCATTTTAATTATATAATTTATTCATGTTGAGTTTTAAAATTAAATATTGTGTTAAGATTTGGGTAATAGAAATGATAAATTCCTATTCCATAAGAGTATGAAGAACTCCTTTTACTCATGTGTAATATAGTTATACACAAACCCAGAAATTTATCTGTAAATAAGTTATTAAGAAGTATTTGGTATTTGGTGGAAAAATTAATGTTAAAAATATGAATGAGTGAGTGGGTTATTCCTGGCTACAACACTTAAAGTAACAAAACTACAGGAAATTTAGTATTTCATCCCCATCCTCTGTGGGCCCAAGCACTGTGATAAACATTTTGAGGGTACAGAATAAGACGTGTTTTTATGTGCAAGTTGTCTATGGTTTAGTTTTTGAATAATGAAAGGGGAGACAAGATAGATGTGCATGAAACAATCAGAGAAAAATTCAGCAGCAGGTGTTAGAGCAGAGTTATCATCATAGGCCATAGGCTCGCAGAAACAGAGTATTTTCAGCCAGGGGTGATGTTATCTCCAAAACAACCAACAAAACCCCATGTGTATAGTCAGATGTTCAAAAGTTTAGTTTTAAATTTCTTTTACTTGGTTGGGGTGAGGGGAAAATGAAGTTTCCAGTGGGGGAGAGGGGAGAGTGCATTCTCAGATATATACAATCATGTACCCAAAATACAAAGAGTAGCATCATATTAAGGATGGTAAAGAGAATACAGCCTAGAATAAAGACTTTATTTTTTTTATTATTATGTTAGTCACCATACAGTACATCATTAGTTTTTGATGTAGTGTTCTATGATTCATTGTTTGCGTATAACACCCAGTGCTCCATGCAGAACGTGACCTCCTTAATACCCATCACCAGGCTAACCCATCCCCCCACCCCCATCCCCTCTGAAACCCTCAGTTTGTTTCTCGGAGTCCATAATTTCTCATGGTTCATCTCCCCCTCTGATTCCCCCCTTTCATTTTTCCCTTCCTTCTCCTAATGTCCTCCATGCTATTCCTTATGTTCCACAAATAAGTGAAACCATATGATAATTGACTTTCTCTGCTTGACTTATTTCACTTAGCATAATCTCCTCCAGTCTTACCCATGTTGATGCAAAACTTGGGTATTCATCCTTTCTGATGACTGAGTAATATTCCATTGTATATATGGACCACATCTTCTTTATCCATAGAAGACTTTATAGAGGATGCTTGACTTTGAGGTCAAACACCACTTTGAATCTAAAGAGCATGTAGTTGATTACCAAATGATAAAACGTCATTATAGGTACATGAATGGAAGAGTGAGATCATTGTAACAACAGATCCATGAGCCTCCTGACACTGGCCTCCACTGACTCCTCATGCCACCCTTTATAAAATTGCACTTTAAGTCATGGTCCCCAACAGATCCAGCCTCTACACTTATTAATAAGAGGTGTATTAAAGATTGAAAAGAGAGGGGAGGGAAAAAAGAAAGACATGGGGAAAAATAGTCCCATCACAGATAAGAGGAACTTTAAATTCTACATTAAATATCTGATTATGCCCTTTCAGCATCTCTTACCTATATTTTTCACTCTTGTCCTGAACATGCAACATTCTCTTCATAACTGGTGGCCAACTTGACATCCTTACTCTCCAGTTTGCTAGGATTTTCAGAGATTAGAAATTAATTGGCAAGAACATTCTCTTAACACATCACACTTGGCTCCTCTACTCTTCTCCCTCCTCTACCCACTCTGATAATCTCTCAGATAAAAATAAGCATGAACTCCTACCTTAAGAAAATTTAATAAAAATGGTGTTATTTTTTAAAGCTGGGTACCTAAGGAGAAACAGTTCTAGAAGCAGGTTGGTTGCTCCCCAAATGCTTTTCTACTGTAGAATTAGTCATCATATCTCAGAAATTACATGAATATTCTCTCAAAGCCCACTTCTATCTAGCAGCAAGCTTACAGCAGTTATGAACCTAGCCTTGTAAACCCTTGTTTCTGCCTCCTTGAAGATCTCAAAGTTATGCAAAAATGGCATTGCTTACTCAAGCTACAGACTGCCCTCCTCAATTATGAGAACACTGGCATTATTTGAGAGGTGGAAGATAGGCCCCTTTGTGTACTTTTTATTCCTAATAGTTTTCCTGCAGTGGTGAATCCTTATGGGGAAATCGCATGTATCCTAATCTTCTATATCCTGGACTTCAAATGAACATATATCTGACTTGAGATATTCATAAATGTCATGATCACTGTGATCTTTAGTGTTAAATTTTAAAAATGTACTCGCATTCTTAATGTACACATTTTTTTTGTACACTGTGTACAAAACATATACAGACTGCAGCACTTTTAGATGAAGTTTGGCCTACATCCACATTTTCCGAAGTGTGGTCCCGGGAATTCTATTAAATTTAAGAAAATAAACAAGGAGGTTAATGATCAAATGAGGTAGGAATTTATTCTTAGTATTTACTGTCCTGTAATCACTTCTGAAGTGAGGTGAATATTAACAAAAATTAGCACACTAAAGGCACAAATAAGTTTTACCAAGCTCTGGCCAAACAGGTTTTAAACAAACTTGTTTTCAACCAATGTATACTAACTAACATACTATGAAGGAATTCCACAAAAAATGATTTGAGAAATTTCAACCAAAGAGTGGGTCATTAAAACAACATATTCTATCATGTTTAACTGTGAGTCTAGCTGTGAGAATCTTGTCTTATTTCTACTTTGGAAGATAGAGCAGACTTTCTACAATCACCAGTTAGAATGCTCCTGACAGTTAAACTCAAGTTAGCATAGTGGATTATTTCCGGAAATTACAGCAGTTTATGTAACGGGTTACCCCCAGCCTAACTATTAAATTATGACATATAACATGTCGAACAGTATTTTTACACAATTATTTTAGGTTGCCCTTAAAGAACTACATTGAAAAAAAGAAAAAAAAACCTAATGCAAGTGGCAAGATTCAGGCTGAGATAGGAGAATTACTCAGACTCCTGATTAAATATGTACATTGACTAATATTTGCTTATTTCTAACCCCATCAAAATTAGTAAGGATGTGGAAGTAAAGGATTAGAATAGAATGCAATAGAATAACAAATGGCTAATCCTTATATTCCACATACTTTGTGCTAGGCATTGTTCTCTGTGCTTTACACATAATAACACTTGGCAATAGATGCCCTCACAATTTTGGAATCTGGGAAAAGCAGATAAACAAGTAGTAGCTAAGGTTAGACATGAGATCATTGAAAGCTGAGAGTGCCTGGAGAAGCCAACAAGAACCATGCCTCTCACCCCCTAGAATCCAGAACAGCTCAGACTGTAAATACCAAGAACCTCTAATGGGCTACTTCGGTAGAGCTTAAACAAGATTAACTGAAAATCTTTTAAGGAGAACCCTCCAATGCATCCAAAAACTCAGACACAGTTCCCAGTTTTCCTTGATTTTCCCCCCACCCCTTTTTTCTTGAAATCAGTTTGTCACTTAGTCCCTCACTTCTACCCCCAAACTATGCCAGATCGTTTCAGTTCTTCCTGGTTAATCTGATTCCTGATTGGCCTGTTTCTATTCTTATTCCTTACACTCCATGCTTTCTAAGAACTTTCGAGAAGTATCACTGGGTAAATATGATGGGTCTTGTTCTCTGAACTTCTTTGATTTGACCTTTGGCGCCTTCTGTGAACATCTCCCCTGGCAATTCCACCTTGCCTGACTTTATTTCGTAATAAGTCTATCTTGTTTAATCATTTTCTTCCCTCTCTGGTCTCTTTACCCGTGTGTGGTTAGTCTCAAATATATACCTTTTCTTAAGCTGTTTAATGCATTTAAAATATCTTTTTTTATACCTGCCTAAATCCTATTTATCCTACAAAACTTTTCTTACCTAGTTCTGATACTTTTAACTTAAAATTATATAACTTTTGATACACAGGATTTGTGTGAAAAGAACATTTAAAATGTGATGCATAAATGAATAAATGAATTAACTGACAAAAATAAGAAGACTGAACAAAACATTGTATTTCAATGCGGATGTTGGGGAGAAACAGAAAAGAAGAAAGCTAAAATAACTCTGGGGTCCTCTGGCAGGTGCATTCCTTTCATATTGCTGCTGGAGCTAATTACCACAAATTAATTTAGTGGCTTAAAACAGCACACTGTTATACTCTTAAAGTTCTAGGAGTCCAGAGTTTAAAATCAGACTCACTGGGTTAAATTTAAGGTATCACTAGGACTGATTCCTTTTCAAGGCTCTAGGGAACGGTTTGTTTTCTTGGCTCTTCTAGCTTCCAAAGGCAACCTGGATTACCTTGGCTTGTGGTTCCTTCCTCTGTCAGAGCTAGCGGTGAAGCACCTTCAGATCTCTTGTTGGTCCTCTGACCTCTGCTTCCCCCATCCCCTCTCTTCCTCTGATGCTTCTTGCTTCCTCTCAGAAGGGACCTAGATAATTACACTGGGCTCACCTGGCTAACCCAGGTTACTCCTCTTATCTCAAGATCTTTAACTCAGTCACAGGTTTCAGGGATTAGGGTGTGGACCTCTTTGGGAAGGCAGCATCATTCTGCCTCTCATAGAGGAGAACTGGAAACATCAATATGAACATGTCAAAGCTCATACATATATAACCATGTTCTTCCCTGTGTGGTCTCCAGAATCCCCCTCCTCCTTGTATGCTTCATCCTGAATATCTACCTTCGTCCTCAAGTTCTTTAATGCATTTAAAGTTTGCTTTAAAAAAAAAAAAACTGTCTAAATCCTATTTATTCAAAACTTTCCATATGTGATATTGTCATTTTTAACTTAAAATTAAAATTAATTAAAATTATGTAACATTTGATACATGGAAAGTAATGAAAAGAGTATTTAAGCTATGACATATATATATATACTTACATGTATATGTTTGTGTATGTGTGTCATTTCTTCACTTTTGTGCTGAGAGAACCTAGAAGCAAGGGTGCCCAGTTCTTGGTTTTAAATACCATCCTCCAGTGAAAGAACCAGGGCTCCTTTAGAAATAATAAGACTAGAGCAGAGAAAACACATGATAAACCTGGAACAACTTACAATGCTAGAAAGTAAGAATGTACTCAAAGAATATGAGAAGATGTAAAAATGACACAGACCAAATTTTAACATTAAAATAAGTAATGATAATAATGTATTTAACCCATTGAATAAAATAGGAATCTGTGACTCCAGATTTTTATAAGTATGAATAAATATAAACATAAATTGAGGGCAAGACAAGTCTCTTTCTTACATTATAATGCAAAATTATGACTGCAGAAAGGATGATGGAGACAGAAGGTCACCTTTTAGTAAATCATATTGCTTGTCAATTCAGGTGGAATTTTCAATAAAGGCTAAGGCTAGTAGGAGGAAATTTGATGAAGAATATAATTTGTCATAATTTGACATTATCTTTGCACAAAATACTAATCAATTACAAAGGAAAGATGTGGCGTGTGTGGAGAAACCTGGCAGATATCAACCTGATCAAGTCATCTACATTCACATCACAGTGGTGCAATGAGTTGATATCTTGAGCCTACTGATTCAGTGCACTGAGAAGAATGCATTTTTGTGGTATTTTTGCCAAGAGTTTCTTATAAGAAAACACCAGACAGATTCAGGTTGAGGTTCATAGTATAGACTATAAGGGCTATAATCTTTAAAATTCAAAGATTTGAGAAATATCCCAGATTGAAAGGTATTAACAAGACAATTAAATATGTATTCCTGGAAACTATCCTTGGCCCAAAAGGAAAAAGAGGCATTGTTGAGGTAATTAGTAAAATTTTAATCAGATCTGTGGATTGTATAGGAGTATTGTATCAATGCTGATTTCCTGAGTTGGAATATTGTTTGTGCTTATGTAGAAAAGTGTCTGATATGTTTTGGAGAGGAGGTGATGCACTTAAGTATTTAGGAATGATGAGGAAGCATGACAGTAGTTTTCAGAAAGTTTTTAAAAATTCTCATAATAATTAGTGTTGGGGACAGAGAGTAAGAGAGAGAGAGAGGATGGAAAATGGTGGATTGGTCCAAAGTGATAATGATGAAGGTGATCAAAGTCGAATCCGAGACCTTCTAATCTTTTTTCCATGTGTCTTAACCTTTCTTTTGTTATATCTCCTTCCCTTTTTGTCCTATATTCTATGTAATTTGTTTAAATCCAATACCTTAGTTCTCTCTTTAGCTATATCCAATCTGCTATATAACTTCATTGAGTTTTATATTTTAATAATTGTATATTTTATTTCTAAAATTTCTTACTGAATTTCTTAAATCAAAAGTTTTATGACTATTCTTTGCTTGTTCATCCTTTTGATTCTACATTTTATTCTTAGTTAATTTATGTCCTTTATGCTATTCCAGTATCTGAAATCCTTAAGGATCTAAACCTGTTTTTATTTGTCCTGATATTCATTAGTAGAGGTTTATTTCCTTGTTTCTTTGGGGGATCTTTGTTGTGTCTTGTATTTGTGAGATCTTAATTTGTGGAGTGCCATGGGTGCTTAAACCAGGGATGCATCTGTGTTTTCTTCTGCTGGGACCCAAGGGCTATGTGCCTGGAATCGCTTTTCCCTGCTTTAACTGCCCAAGCTTACTGTGGAAATTGTAATTTCATCTCCTCACTTTGAAGTGGTCAAAGGTCTAATCTCCTGGATAACGCAGGTTTTCACATTCTTACCACTCACTATTTCTGTACTGGTTCTAGATCATGGTTATTTCTTTGTTTAGTTTTTATTCATTTTTTTGTTTTGTTTTGTTTTGTTTTGTTTTTTTGCTATTTTTTGACCCTCAGAAAGTTTTATTACTTCTTACAAGCCAAGAAATATATTAAAATATGTTTTAACCAGAATTGCTTTGGTACTCTAGCAGAAGAACGCTCAAAATGTTGTCTTTCATTATGCAAAAAGAGGAATATTTTATGTATAATATTTTATTACTCTTCCTGAAGTGGCTATAAATCTCTTATAGATAACACCAATGTTGTATATGTCTATTGTCTTCACTTTAGCACAGAGTTCCACACAAAACAGTTGAAATGAACTGAACTACAAATGAATTAATAAAGGTCTATTTGAAATCTCTTCACAATAGCCTTTAACGTATCTAATAGTAGCTAAAATTTACTAAGTATTTAAATATGACAGGCAACTTTCCAGGTACATGGCATGTAATACCTCATTTAAGCCTTTGTAATAGATGTATGACTAGGTACTAACCATTTTCTCATTTTACAGATGAAGAAACAGACTGAGAGAGCTAAATGAATTGCTTAACATTAAACCTTGTAAGTGGTCCCACTATGGCAATTTTTTTTTTAAAGATTTTATTTATTTATTTGAGACAGGGAGAATGAGAGACAGAGAGCATGAGAGGGAGGAGGGTCAGAGGGAGAAGCAGACTCCCCGCCGAGCAGGGAGCCCGATGCGGGACTCGATCCCGGGACTCCAGGATCATGACCTGAGCCGAAGGCAGTCGCCCAACCAACTGAGCCACCCAGGCGCCCACCACTATGGCAATTTTTTGGTCTGTTGGTCCTGGAGCCACTTGAAGGCACTGCTGATGACCCTCACTGAGAGAATGTCAGCATTTACACAAAGATGTATTATGAAAGCATAAAGAAATAGATAACTAAATAAATGTGTACACACATGTGCACGCACACATACACCCAGTACACACACCTTCCTTCTTAAATTCTTCTAGTAGGATTCTGCCATGTGGACTTCACTCAAACAGAGTAGTGTTGGGCATTCTGTACCCTGTTAGCACTTGAAGGAAATATTGGGGGAACACTGTATACTTGAGAAAAGCTAACACTTTTGAGGCAAACCTAGAAATGTTCCTGTCTTCTGATGGCAGAATTCAGTGCTTAGAGGAAGGCCCCCAAAATTTCTTCCTAGGCAATGAAGACAACTTTGCTTGATATGTTACATTAATTTATAAACTGGAATATTTTTATTTTTTTCTATCTCCACAGCAATAAGATCAAGTCAATTTCAGAAAGATATTAGCAGCTACTCCAATACGAGTTTTTCCTCTCCTTATTAGGAAAAAAAAATTATAGAAACAAAATGGTACAGCACTGAATAAGAACATGTGTTGCGACTGCCTGGGTTTAAATCTTAGCTCTACTACTTATCCTGTTTTTGGGCTAACTTAAACTCTTGGTGCCTCAGTTTCCTCATGAATATGATATGATTCTTAGAAGTACCTATCTCATAAGGATTTTGTGAATTTTAAAGGTGAGTGAATATAACTGAAGGGAGGAAGGAAGGAAGGAAGGATGGCCTACAGGGTCTGACACATAATTATCACAGTGTATATGGTTTTTATTATATTTTTCCATCCTTAGCCAACCTGACCTGGTTTTTGGTTGTTTTTTTTTAAGATTTTATTTATTTATTTGACAGAGAGACACAACAAGAGAGGGAAAAAAGCAGGTGGATTGGGAGAGGGAGAAGCAGGTTTCCCACAGAGCAGGGAGCCCAATGCGGGGCTCGATCCCAGGAACCCGGGATCATGACCTGAACTGAAGGCAGACGCTTAACGACTGAGCCACTCAGGCACCCCTGACCTGCTCATTTTCAAAGGGGTACTCTTTGCAAATTGATAGCTATAAATACCCTTCTTCAGAGACCTTATAAACTTTGATTAACATTTGAAAAGAATTTTCTGATTCCTATGAAAAGTCTTACTTTGTGATTATGAATATGTATTAGGTACTACATGTTTGCTAATTTTGTCTAAAAGTTGAATATCTCAAGTTATATTTTATAGTGCTTTTTCTTCTCATTATGCATACTGAAAAGGTATTATTTTCTTCTTGAATAAAAGGCTCTGAGGAATGTTGAAATTCTAATTTTGTGTGTACTCTGCAAAATCCTAGAATTTAAAAAAGGTTTATAATAAACTTAATGTATTTTTGAAATATTATAATTAAAAGGCATGGTACACCTCTGCTGCCTAATTCAAGAAGTATGTACTGAGCTGTCTTAGGAAGTTCAGTATGTGTGTAATAGTCTGAATTGGGAAGTGACACTTGAAAGCAGATATAAAAGTTAAGAAGGAAAAAAAGAGGGCAATCAATAAGAAAAACCACTCACTATTTCCTACTTTAAGATGATTTTGTCTTTTATAAGTGTCTTCAAAGTGTTAGAAACCATAGAATATAATTTTGTGGTTGGCAGAGAATAGTGTGCCAAACTCTTGGAATATCACCAGGAGTGTCTATAAAGCTTTTTTCAGTGAAGCTCTGCAGAAATATGGACTCAAATTAGACCTCAAGCATTACTTTTATATTGGATGGATATTAAGGTCTCAGTAATTCAATAAAGTATTACTTTTGTACAATATTTTGTACAGCGTGAATTATAGGTGGGAGAGATTAGACACAGAGAGGTAAGAGACACATTTAGGAGGTGATTACCATAAGGTAAAAGAAGCACTGATGAGAAAAGATAAGAGACCCCAAAGCCTACTGCAAAACCCCCCTTATCTTGAGTTTTGTAGGAATTGGCAATATGTTGTTAGAGATTGAGAGAAAGAGTGAGAGAGAGAGAGAGAGAAAGAAAATGAAGTAATTGAAAAGATTATATGACTTATAATTAGTCCTTAAACTTTGAAATGATTTGATTACTTGGCTATTTGGGCCTAAGCTCAAGCCTGGCTGTGTGACTTGTTAGCTGAATAATGTTGGATAATGATGTTCCCTCATACTTAAAATGGGAATAACGATACTCATCCAAATGGATGATTATGCAGTTTTAAGCATGTGAAAATGCTTTGTGAATTCTAACACTACACAGGTGAAATGAAGGAATCCAGTATCCATATCTACCTCTTATGAATCCTGAAAATTTGCCTCAGGTGGACATTGAAAGTACTTGAAACTTATTTTCTTTACTACTTTCTCCCTTTAGTTATTTCATTAGGATTAATTCCTGGGACTGAAATCATCCATTAAGGATAAACATCATTATGCTCTTACTGTATCTTGCTATATTATTTCCACAGTGATTAAACCAATTTTTGAAGCTAGAAGTGGTTTATAATTTTACCAGTTTCTCAGCTACCTCATCAGACCTGGGTTTTAGTGTTTATGTTTCTCTGATTTTTGTGATTATCAGAGTCCCCAGTGTTGTTTTAATGTATATGCTTTTGGTGAATAATATTTATAATTATTTTTTAAACTGCATGTATTTTCTCCTCTTTGAATTATCTGCCCAATTACTTTTCATTTTTTTTATTTACTAATACCTTGCTATTATTCATAGACACTAATAAACCAAACATCTACTAAGTGAATTATTTTCATTAATCTTTTATTGATTAAAATTTACCATATTTGATAATTCATATTTTGTTAATTAACAATGAAGGACTTACATTGATAAATAAGATAATTAATAAAAATTGACATTTTTCCAATCATATTTAGTATTAATATCTTCCTATTTTATTTTCTTTTTAATTTGTCTTTTATGTATATTTAATTTATATATATATAATTTTATATACATGTATATAATTTTCCTTTGTAATTTTTTGTCTTCTGTTTCAAAGTTGAATATAATTCTTCACAGAGCTGGTACATATCCTTTTCTCCTTTCACCTGTGTTATTTTTTCTGGAGGTTGTATTTTATCAATATTTGTCTTTTTAAATCATCTGGAGTTTATTTTGAAATGTGGTAGGAAAAGTATGGTTCTGGACTGCCTGACCACCCCTCCTCCTTGATCTTACCTTCCTCAGCTTCTGTGACTTGCTCTTTCCTGGTTCTCTTTCTCATAATCTGACTCCTTTCCTCCTTCTCTTTTCCCATTCCTCTCCCCATCCTTCCTTCCTTCCTTGTCTCCTCTTCCTGCATAAACATGAGTCGTTAACCTTGAATCATTTCTCAACTTTTCTCCCCGTGTTATGTTCCTGAAGGTCTCATCTCCTCACACTCAGGGCACCTCTTCTCAATTTTTTTAAACCACTGAATGCAAGTACAAGACATGCTCCTGAATGTTTCATGTATATTATTATGTGTAATCTTTATAACAGCTCAGTAGGTTGTTGATGGCTGTGCTTTTACACAGAAAATGGTAACTCTAGAATCTAAGGGATTTGTCCAGTAATACAAGCCTAATAAATGGTGAAACCTAGAAAGATTCCCAGTGTTTGTTAAAAAGATGACAGATAGGTAGATAGATAGATAGATAGATGATAGATAGATAGATAGATAGATAGATAGATAGATAGATAGATAGAT